>NC_037676.1:66601215-66802697 GCF_003255815.1 Theropithecus gelada | reverse complement strand
TCCTTCCTTCTCTCTCTTTCTCTCTGTCTCTTTATCTCTTTCTTCCTTTTTTTGACAGAGTCTCATGCTCTCACCCACACTGGAGTGCAATGGCGTGATCTCGGCTCACTGCAACTTCTGCCTCCCAGGTTCAAGCAATTCCTCTGCCTCAGCCTCCCAAGTAGCTGGGATTACAGGCACCGACCACCATGCCTGTCTAATTTTTTTTTTTTCTGTATTTTTAGTAGAGACAGGATTTCACCGTGTTGGCCAGTTCAGTCTCGAATTCCGGGCCTCAGGTGATCCACCCACCTCAGCATCCCAAAGTGCTGGGAACACAGGTGTGAGCCACTGCACCCAGCCCCCTCCCTCCCTTCCTTCCTTCCTTCTTTCCTTCCTTTTCTCTTTCTCTCTCTCTTTCTTTCTCTCTTTCTTTCTCTCTCTCTCTTTCTTTCTTTCTCTTTCTTTCTTTCTTTCTTTCTTTCTTTCTTTCTTTCTTTCTTTCTTTCTTTCTTTCTTTCTCTCTCTCTCTCTCTCTTTCTTTCTTTCTTTCTCTCTCTCTTTCTGTATTTCTATCTTCTTTTCTCTCTTTTAAACGGTGGGGCATGTCTCACTTTGTTGCCCAGCTGGAGTACAGTGGTGTGATTAGAGCTAACTGAAGCCTTGACCTCCTGGGCTCAAGCAAGCCTCCTACTTCAGCCTCCCCACCCACCCCCAGTAGCTAGGACTACAGGTGCGCACCACCACCCCAGATAATATTAAGACTTTTTTTGTAGAGATGGGGGTCTCACCATCTTGCCCAGGCTGGTCTTGAACTCCTGGGCTTAAGCGATCCTCCCATCTTGACTCCCAAAGTGCTGTTATTATTGGTGTGAACCACTGTGTCTGGACCGCTGCTTTTCTTTTTATTCTTCCACCTTATTCTTCCAGCACCTTTATGGCCTTATAATGATGATGATGATGATGATGATGATGATAGCTGTTTATGCTAATATAGATCTTACCATGTATATTAATTACCATGTTCTATTAATTCACTCCTTCAGACCTCACAGTAGCCCTGTGAGGCAAGTTCTATTATTAGTTTGTTTTTACAGATTAGAAAAGTATGCATAAAAACTGAATTGTTTGCCTCAGCTTACACAGCTAGTAAGTAATGGAGACAGAATTTGAATCCAAGCAGTCTGGCTCCAGAGGCTATGTTTTTATTATATGATTTTGTCTCTTACCACTCCTCCTTTCTATCTGGTCAGGTCTTGTATTCTGTCTTATCCTTCTTCCTAAGACGGACTTTTGGGATTGCTGTATCAGTTAAGATCTCCTACAAAGCAGAGCCTGAGGCCAAACTAATGTGCCAATATTGGATTGGGGAAATGCAATGCCAAGGAAACAGGAGAGAGGGAGAGAAATGTAAGGAAGTATATTACTGAGTTAATGGCAAGCAAATTCTTTGGTCTTTGAGGATATCTTTAGGGAGAATAGATGAAGAAACTGTACATCCAGCACTCTGTCTAGGGGCAAGGAAGGAAGCAGCATCTGTCCACTTGCTTCCATGATCTATAGGTCGAAATTGGATCTGAGGAGCTTTAACTATAACGTGAATGCCAAGTGAGTCCTGGTGTCCCCCCAAACCTCAGAACAGCAGGAACGTAGGGGGATTGGGGTGCATTGAGCCTCTAGGTCTGTAGCCACAGTGAAGGCAGGAGACAACTGGTTCCATGATCTGTGGAAGAGGGTGAGTTCTATTGGGGGCTTTACAGGTCAGAAAGCAAAGCAAGTGCATAGATTTGGAGAGATGCATAAACAGAATCTAGTACCTGCCTCTTTCCCTTTCCTTGTAGTAATAAAAGTCATAAATGAAAGAGAGAAGAAAACAATGTCACCAAAAAGGAACCTTATATTAAGAGCTCTTGAAACTATTACATAAGGAAAATACAACACAGAAAAATTGCACAGGCCAGGACTCACGCCAAGAGGGTACTTTGCCTTCACACGGGCGGTAGCAATTCAGTGTCCTGCCCACCTCCTCCAAATGTTCCAGTTGTCTCCAGACCACAGAGCTCCGGCCCAGCTAGCTCCTGGCCAATTTCCAAGCTCATACTTCTCCGTAGAGTCTTTATTTCCTGCCCTAGAATTTATCACTTCCCAGGATTGTTGGCCGTGGAAATGTTCATTCTCTCTGGGGAAACCTCTTTCCTCATTCCAGGGAAAGACTGGACCTAAAAATCCAGGAAAAAAAGTCACATGATCATCTGCCTTTATCGGCTTTCTGAAGTCTGAGTTCTTTGGTCTTCAAAAGAATGTGTGGAGCTTGATTCACATCTTATTAAAATGCAAATATACTAATTGTATCATATAGTCCACTAAGCAGTAGCCACTGGTCAAAGAGGGTTTATTAACTCACTGCTATTAGGTAAAGAAAGAGAGCAGCAATATGCAGATTTTCTGTTCTCCTGGTTTTGTTCCTTTGGAGATAATGAAAATGATAGCCCTTGTCCCTATAGTTGCCTGCCTGGGTACCCTCATATCCACAGTTGTCCTTAAAGACTGATTATTTCTCCCAAATGATTAGAAGGCATAAAAACTCTCTGATTTTTGTTTTTCTTGAGATAATTTTTAACCATCTTTAGTCTTGATATTATTTCACTGTTCTTTATGCTTTTGAGACCTCTATCCATTAACAAACTACCTGTTAATGGAGTTAACGACTTTCCCCTAAATAATGTATATAATGTTAAATAAAAATAAGAGGGGACAATAGTTCCAAAATAATTGAAGATGCCCATAGTACCTAAAAAGCTTGCTAAACATGTCTGTGTTTCCTCATTACCATAATGCAGTGTTTCATTCAATCTAAGACACCACTGATTGCAGACTCTACTGATATTTACATACCGCTAAAGAAAAATGGCTGCCAATGAAACTATGGCATTGTGATTCTGCCCACTCGGAATATTCATTTTATCCTTGTTAAAAGAGTTATGTTAACCTTGATTAAACCCAGATATATTTTTTCATATGTTACTCCATGTGCATACAAAAAAGGAGAATGGAAACAGAATAAATTGCTAAAGGTATCCCTAAAGCTTCATCACATTATAGAGTCCAGCTATTCTGAATCACTAATTAAGACAAAGTCGTCAAACAGGTGTTAATGGTGCAGCAGTTTGAGAAGTCTGCTGTTGTCTCTGGAGTTTTCCTGAAACCATAGAACTCTGCTCTGCAAGTTTCAGGGAACTGAGGAAGTGGCAGTCACATCTTGAGTGCCAACTTGGTTTCAGAGGTCTGTGAGGAGCTAAGAGGAGCTAAGTACTCCTCTTAAAAACAACATGTCTTTTCAACTAATTCATATTTTCATATTTTTATGAGCTACTTAGCCATATCACATAATGTTTTGAGAGCAGAAGAAAGGAAAAAAAAGTGCCCCAAATCTAACAGGGCTGCTGCCATTTTTGTGTGTCTCTCAATGTAAACATGTATGTAACAGTTATAAAAACTCTAGAAGAAACCCTAGGCAATACCATTCAGGACATAGGCATGGGCAAAGACCTCATGACTAAAACACCAAAAGCAATGGCAACAAAAGCCAAAATTGACAAATGGGATCTAATTAAGCTAAAGAGCTTCTGCACAGCAAAAGAAACTATCATCAGAGTGAACAGGCAACCTACAAAATGGGAGAAAATTTTTGCAATCTGTCCATCTGACAAAGGGCTAATATCCAGAATTTACAGGGAACTTAAACAAATTTACAAGGAAAAAACAAACACGCCCATCAAAAAGTGGGCAAAGGATATGAAAAGACACTTCTCAAAAGAAGACATTTATGTGGCCAACAAACATATGAAAAAGGGTCATCAACACTGGTCATTAGAGAAATGCAAATTAAAACCACAATGAGATACCATCTCATGCCAGTTAGAATGGTGATCATTAAAAAGTCAGGAAACAATAGATGATGGAGAGGAAGTAAAGAAATAAGAAAGCTTTTGCACTGTTGGTGGGAGAGTAAATTAGTTCAGCCATTGTGGAAGACAGTGTGGCGATTCCTCAAGGATCTAGAACTAGAAATACCATTTGACCCGGCAATCCTATTACTGGGTATAAACCCAAAGGATTATAAATCATTCTACTATAAAGACACATGCACATGTATGTTTATTGCAGTACTATTCACAATAGCAAAGACTTGGAACCAACCCAAATGTCCATCAATGATAGACTGGATAAAAAAATGTGGCACATACACACCATGAAATATTAGGCAGCCATAAGAAAGGATGAGTTAATGTCCTTTGCAGGGACATGGATGAGGCTGGAAACCGTCATTCTTAGCAAACTAACACAGGAACAGAAAATCAAACGTTCTCACTCATAAGTGGGAGTTGAACAATGAGAACATATGGGCACAGGGAGGGGAACATCACACACCGGGGCCTGTCAGGGGGTAGGGAGCTAGAGGAGGGACAGCATTAGGAGAAATACCTAATGTAGGTGACGGGTTGATGGGTGCAGCAAACCACCATGGCACGTGTATACCTATGTAACAAACCTTCACGTTCTGCACATGTATCCCAGAACTTACAGTGTAATTTAAAAATAATAAAAAAATAAAAAACAGCCAAGAAAATGTTTGCATGCCTCATGCCACCCTGCTCCAAACCCTCGAGTCATGGAGTCACTGCTTCTTGCCTGCAGAATAGAGTCCACAAAAAAAAAAAAAAAAAAAAAAAAATGTAATTGTTGATTACATGAAATGTTGTACACTAATTTTCTCATATTTGTAATGTGATACAATGGTAGTTTTATTGGCTTCAAGTTACTATAATATGTTTTTAACCATCATTTAAAATGTTACTGAAGAGACTGTGAAATGGGACTCAGTTTTTTCAACCCCATGTATCTAAAAGTATTGATGCCTTTTCCTCGTTCATGGGCTTTGTGTTTCTTACTTTCTGGTTAGGTTAAGCAGCTTATTGCCACAGGCCCTTCGTTAGAATTATTTATAGAGTCTTAGTCATTTTTTTCCAGATTGGTTGGAAATTGATCCTCTTTTCTTTTGTCAGCCTTCCTTTCCAAGTTATCTCAGGCATAAATTATTTTTTTAATCCAGTTGTCTCAGTCAGTAATTAAACTCTTAAATCTATTAGCCAGAAATAAAATACAATCAACCCAACTATTTGTCAATGTACAGATGAAATAACTATTGGAGAGGTTACATGTTTTAATTTTCAATGATCTGTTTCAGTATCACATAGATCGTGCCAGGCAGTAAGTTGGGTGTATGATAATTCTTTCTGTTATCTGTGAGGCCTCATAGCTGCTTCTTTTGCTGGCATAAAAATGGCTGTGTTGTCTTGCTCTAGTGACTAGGGTTTCAAATCCTATACCAATAAGGACATTCGTTAAAATAAAGACTATTTGATGTTTAAAAGATGATTAAACCATTCTGACTTTATTCATTAGAGTAGCAAAACAACATAAACAGATTCTTTCTAAATATATGATATGAAGCAGTTGGTAATATTCAATTAAGGATTGCTGTGTCGATATGTTCCCTAAAATAGTTTCTTACAGCTTTTTTTTGAGTCTATAGCTGTTCAATATTCAAGCAAAGACGCACTAACTCTTAAGAGTTCAGATTTTTATTTTTATTTTTTAAGATAATTTCTTACTGTAGCTTAAATGAATAAGGCAAGCTGAAATAGCCATATTGTGAAAGATGTTTAGTTACTCAAAAGGCTCATCATTCTAATGGTCAGTGATTTACTTTTTTCACGTAGAAATTTCAGGAGTTTTGACTTCCCTCACATCCAGTGAATCCTGTCTAACCCAGGATAAGGGAGTCAAAGAGGGGGTTCCAAAATCAGAGTCAAGATTTTAGAAGCCCCTGCTTGACCCTCAAAAAAGAATAGAAACAGACCAACGATAATAGCAGCAGAAGTAACTTCTGGGAATCTTCATTCCCAAAATGTTGACCAGTGAGAACTAATGAATTAAAAGGTAAATAAACAATAAAGAAAAAACTAAAAAGGTAACGGTGATACTGAATAAAGTAGCATAATATCTTGAAAGTATGAATTAATGTCACCTCCATCAATTTCTCCTCTTTCTCCTTCTTTGCTTTCATTGCCTCAGGGAAAAGATGTGACACTGTCTCAAGCAGATGGCCTGTATCTACCCCTGTTCTTGTTCTGGTCCCTCCTCAATGCCTAGGGCCTTTTCATCAACTGAAAGACAGCAAGAAAATGTTGAAGAGCAGGTGGAGGAGTCGAAGACTCCATCACAATCCCCAGCTAGAAAAAAGCACTGGGCTTGGGGAGAAGGGAAGACAAAGGGGAAGCGATAAGAATGTTAATGTTCATGGATCCTGGTTAGAAGGGCACTGACGCAAGACTATGGGACAAAAACCTCGAGACTGGGTTTCCCAGGAGCAGATCTTCCATGGAAGACTCTTGGGCACATGCTTTATGAACAAATGTTTTCTGGGAGAGATCAGCGAGGAACTGAGCAAGGTAGGAGAGGGACGGGCAGAAAGCCATGCCAGGGTATGATCTCAGGGGAACACCTGCAGAGTCCCAATCCACAGAGGAGGGCTGGAGAGTAGGCTAGGCCTCAGAATTGTCCCGACCTGAGCCAGTGAACTGGCTTCTCTTCCCCTCGTACCTGTCTGCCTTCGGACAAGGGCTTTCCTCCACAGAAGTAAACCTCTGAGGACCCAGAAGCCTCAGTTGCCCCAGTACAACTTTCAGAAGGGCCACAGGTGCTGGTTGTTGGAAACATAACACCGTGTTGTGTGGGTGTAAAGGGGTGAGATTTGTGCAAAAATGGTAAAAACAGGATCCAAGTTGTTTTGGATAGTGCCCTGACATCATCTGCTACACCCAGGAAATAAGAAATAAAATACCGTAGTCATAAATGTGTGATCTGTGTGTATTGTAGCAGTCTGCTATTTTTCAAGGCTATTCTTGCTACGTTATCTTTTCTGAGCTTCATTATAACCTTAGAAGATACAATGGCACATATTGTGGTATTGGTCTCACATATGTGAAAAGTGCAACATCATCAAACAAGTTTCTCAAATGATGAAAGCCCATGTCTTTAACTTTAAACCCAACAGTCTTTCTCTAGCCTGTAGTCACAAACTAGAGAACATTTTCTGTAATCTTCTGATCCAGAGCCAGAACTCAGGGGTCGTTATAGAATAGAACCTAAGCTGTGCTTCCCACCAAGATTCCTTAGCTCCCACATGAGACCCTCTAACTCAGCATCTCTAAGTGTGAAGCCAAGGGTTTCTATTTTTACGCGCTTTCAGGGGATGCCTGCATAACTAAGGAAGTGCAGTTGTCCAGTCTGGATTTGAAGAATCACTGGTTCAGAGCACACTTTTGGGTTTTAGACAGGTCTGGGTTTAAGCCCTGGTTCTGCCATTTGCTATCTGTGTGAGTTTAGGTAAGTCAGTGAAATTCCCTTAGCCCCACTTTTGTCATCTGCAAAACTGGGCAATGTTAGTGCTTACCTCAAAGGGTTGTGGTGAGAATTCAATGAAATTATACGGGTAAAGTGCTAAGTCCAGGGTGCTGGATGGAGTAAGTTCTAATCAGTATTATATACTATGATTTTATTATGATTAATCCACATGCTTTTCTTCAAATTAATCAAACTCAGGTCATCCTTCCTTTTAAATGTAGTTTCCTCCTCTATGAAACACTGAATGTCAGTGTGGACCACTTTCTAGGACTTGAAAATATTCAGCAAAGTGAACCTTTTGGTTAATGTTGTTTACTGGAGTGGAATTTGAGCTGTGGCAATTCACACACATAGCTGGCAGATGGTGGATGGCCTTGGGAGGCTATACCATTTGCTTAGAATACAGAGTTTGAAGTCTCTCTTCACCAGTTATTACAAAAATGAGTCTGACTTAGAATTTCACTGAAGCAGATGAGTCTGTAGTTAAAATCCTAGTGAAATAACCACTAGTTTAGTATTTATTTACAGCCTAGACACCCACCCAGCAGGTACAATCCCAGGTGTACTTAATCTTAAAGGAAATTCTATCGTTCCCTTAGAGTTTCTGTTTTTGGGGCATCTAGAAAAATACATTTGAAAATAAGCTTTTGTCCAGCTCCCAGCCCCACGACAAAAATAAAAAATGGAAGAAAAAGAGAATTTTTATCACTAGTTTTTAAAGCAAACAAGAGAAACACAAAGAGCAGAGGAAGCCAGCTGTTGAAACGGCACCCAAACAGAACCATTTTCAATAGCTGGGAGAGAAGTCACAGCATTAACAGAGCCAGAATAAGAGGAGTATTTTCTGGACTCACTGCTCTTTTATCCTATGCATAAAGGGAAGGAAGCAGAAGTGATGACTGAGGGGCAGTGGTGCCAAGACTGAAATGAAAAATAACAGTTCATCTTTGTGCAGACAGAGCAAGAGTAAAGACCATAGAGAAGGCTCTTCTGTCAAGAGCTGTGGGGTTGGACTGTAGGGGTAACTCAGTGCAGAAACACTAAGGGAGGAGCCTTTGCCCAACCAGCAAGGTAAGTGTGCATAAGAAGGCACATCTGCACATTGCCACCAGCCCTGTTCTCAATGTGCTAGCCTGTGTGAAGCAACCTGCCAAAAACTTGTCGTGAAATATAAGCACCCATTACAGATGGACAGAGGGAGGACATGACTAATAAGAATAGATCACACCTTTATTGTGCCTTTCCTACGTGCTGGTACCTTTACATATATTAGGTCACCCAGTCCTATGAAGGGAATACATCTATTTTCCCATTTTACAGGGGACTACACTAACTCTCCAAAGCTCTAACTAGTAAGGATCAAAGCTCACCTTTTATCCTAATAATTGTTTCCAGGGCCTGTCATCTGAACCTCTAGCTATACTCCCTTATGGCAAAGAAATCCAGTTCACTGCAAAAAAAATGAGGCCCCCTAAGGTCATGGGTAGCAAAGAACAAAGGACGGTGTGCAAACTTACATGCTGCTCTGGTAGAAATTGCTTAGTTCCTTTGAGGTGACACCACAAGACACTGAGAAGCAGGGACTTAGCTTGTGTAAACAAATGCAGAGGGTGGACTGCATTTACACTTTGGCAGTGGTAGGGGCAGAAGTAGGACCCCGCTGTTCAGACCTCTTCTGCTTATTTAGCCAAGGCACCCTTGTCAGGTCCCTACTGTGTGCCACATGCCGTGGTCAGAGATGGGATCATCTGAAGTTGAATAAAAAGTGGTTTCTTGTCGTGTGAATCACACCATATCAAGAGAAAAGGCAGACAAATGGATAATCACAAAGCAGTATATTAGTGTTACAATAGTGGCTTAAATCAAGTCCTTAAAGATCACACACACACACAAAAAATCAAAAAGGGAGCTAGAAAGCTCCTACCTCAGATAGCTGAATGGAGAGAACTTTGTACATTAAAGATAATGGCAGAGGAAAAAAAATTAGACCTTCACTTGACAAATTTCACAGAAATTTAAGAGGTTTTTTTCACAGAAAACTAGAAAAATAGGTAGACATTTGAGAGACATTGTCTAGTGTGTATGTGTGTATATATATATATTCCATATATTTATATATAAAGACTTACAAATAAAGGCTATGTAAAGAATAATTTAAGATGGGAAAACATACTCAAGGATGTTCTTATAACATCGTTTATAATAGTAAAATATTAGAAACAACTGACATGTCCTACAATAGGGCAATTGTTTAAATGAAATATTTATGGTGAAATATTACACATGTTTTAGGAGAGACTTCTCTTTTCATATTATTAAGCATTTATTAAGTGCACTGTGTTAGGGATACAGAGCTTAGGCAATGGTTTCAATCCTTAAACATCTTACTTAAATATGTGCCTAATTCTCCTTGTATGATTGTTTAGGTTTTTTTTAAATCAGAAAATGTATTTTATCAGAACTGGTTCTCATGGATTATTTTTAGCCCAATAAGTTGTTTTGTTTTTGCAAATACATACACAGTGATAATAATCAGTCTAATTCTGTTATTCCCTTTTGCAGTCTCTTCCTCTGAATTCAAGCAACTGCTGATTTGATTCCACCTCTTTAGTTTTGCCTTTTCCCAAATATCACATAAAGGGAATCATGTGGAAAAAGGATGTAGTTTTTGATGTCTTTCTCCTTTCAAATAGTATAATGTGTTTTAGATTTATCCACATTGTTCCATGTATTTTTACTTTGTTCCTCTTTTATTGCAGAATAGTATTCTATATAAGGATGTTCCACAATTTTTTAATCTATCCACCAAACATTGAACATTTGAAGTGTTTGTAAATTACAGATAAAGTTGCCAAAAACATTTGCAGACATGGTTTTGTGTGGACATATATTTTCATTTCTCCGTTAAATATCTAGGAGTGGGATTGCTGGCCATATAAATGTATTTAACTTTATAAGAAACTGCCAAGCTGTTGTGTAAAAGAGATGTATGTAGCATTTTGCATTCCAACCAATGATATATGAAAGTTCCAGGTGCTTCAAATTCTGGCCAAATCTTGGTGTGTCAATCTCTTTCATTTTATCCATTCAAGTTGGTGTGTAGTATTATATCATTGCCTTAGCAGTCTCTAATACCACCCTCAGGCTCAATAATTTACTAGAAGGATTTGAAAAAACTATTATATTCATGATTATAGTTTTTACCGTAAAGGGATAAAGACTAAAATCAGCAAAGGGAAAAGGCATATGGAATTCAGTCCAAGAACAATCAGACACAAGCTTCCAAGTGTCCCTTCTCAGTAAAGTCACTTGGGGACATGCTTAATTCTTCTAGTAATGATGTGTGACAATGTGTGTGAGGGTTTTCAACAAGGGAAGCTCACTTGAGCCTCTGTGTCCAGAGTTTTATTGGGGGTCAGTAACACAGTCAATGTGACTGGCAGCTCCTCTGACTCCATGCTGCACTTCATCCCTACCTCAGTAAAACCAGGTGTTCATCATAAATCACATTGTTAGAATAAACTTACTTGGTCAAACTGGTACAGAACCTCAGAATATTCTCTGAATATTCAGGAATATTCTGCCTGACAAGAATTAAGAATAAGAAATCATTATATCAAATGAATAGTCCAAAGGCTAGTCCTGAAGACAGGTCTTTCTTTGGAATATGCAGGGTTTGAGAAATACAGGCCTCCTAAGTTAACCCTTTCCTGCCCATCCATGGTGGTCTTACTTTGCTTTCCTTTACATCTGTTAATGTTGACCATCTTTGCATGTGATTATTTGTTATTCATATATTTTCTTTGGTGAGGTGTCCAAATCTTTGGTCAGTTTTAGAGATTTGGCTATTTGTATGCTAAAAAATGAAACTAGTCACATACCTCTCACCATATATAAAAGTTAGTACAAGATGGATTAAAGATCTAAACATAAGATCTGAAACTATAAAAATTCTAGAAGAAAACCTAGGAAAACCTCTTCTGGACATTGGCCCACGCAAATAATTTATTACCGAGTCCTCAAAAGCAAATGCAAAAAAAAAAAAGAAAAAAAAGAAAAATAGGGCTTAAATTAAAAACCTTCTGCACAGCAAAAGTAACAATCAATGAGTAAACGGGCAACCTACAGAATGGGAAAAATATTTTCAAACCATGCATCTGACAAAACTAATATTCAGAATCTACAAGGAACTCAAACAACTCAACAAGAAAAAAACAAATAACTCCATTAAAAAGTGGGTGAAGTACACAGACGTTTTTCATAAGAAGACATACACGCAGCCAACAAACATGAAAAATCCTCAAAATCACGAAAAATCAGAGAAATGCAAATTAAAACCACAATGAGATACCATCTTACACAGAGGGTCTATTATTAAAAAGTCTAAAAACAATAAGTTTTGGTGAGGATGCAGAGAAAAGGAAACAGTTATACACTGTTAGTGAGAATATAAACTAGTACAACATTTAAGGAAACAGTATGGAGATTTCTCAAAGAAAAATTCCATTAGATCCAACAATCCCACTACTGGGTATATCCTCAAAGGGAAATAAATCATTATATCAAAAAGATACACGATAGAACACTACTCAGCCATAAAAAGAATGAAGTCATGTCTTTTTCAGTAATGTGGATGGAACTGGAAGCCGTTATCCTCAGTAAAATAACTCAGAAACAGAGAATCATATACAGCATATTCTCACTTGTAAGTGGGAGCCAAACAACAGGTACCTGTGCACATACAGAGTGGAATAATATACATTGAATACTACAAAATGTTGCAGGGTAGGAGAGGGTAAAAGTTGAAAAATGACCTGTTAAGTACAGCATTCATCGTTTGAGTGATGGGTGCACCAGAAGCCCAGACTTCACCGTGCTACAATATATGCATGGATGATATCTGCACTTGTGTCTAAATATATAAAAATAAGTAAATAAATACATGCAAGAAAATATTTGGCTATTTTTTAAAAAATTGAGTTGTAAGTTTTTTGTTTTTTGTTTTTTTTTTTGTAGATTCTGGATACAAATTGTTTATCAGATATGTATTTTGCAAATAGTTTCTCCTAGTCTGTGATTTGTCTTTTTTCCTTTTTTAGCTTACCAGTGCTTTCAAAGATCAGAAGTTTTAAATTTTGATAAAATCCAATTTATTATTTCTTATGTGTTCTCCTTTTTATGTCTTATCCAAAAGAATCTTTTCTAACCCAGAGTCACAAAGACTTTTTTAATATGTTTATCTTATTTATCATATGCTTTGCTTTGTATCAGAACAGGATCCTGTGCCCAAATGTATTTTCTCCTCCTTTCACCAGGGCAGATGGTTTTTGCTTCTATTCTTCTCTCAGAAGCAAATTTACATTTGCCTTGTGACCTCAGCCTGCTGATGAACTTAAGAAAATTTATGATTTTGTAGATCTAGATTTTTTGTTTTCATTTTTAAAGTGGGAGTGACATTCTCTTGCATCTTTCTGTATCCTTCGTTGAAGTGGAACTCTCAAGAGAAATATTTTGAAATCTGGGAAAGGTTTTATGGTTTTATAATTAAGAGCCATTTCCCAAACTGGAAAATACTAAATATACAAAACTGTATATAAAGTAAAATCTCAATATTCATTAACCTTTTAATATGTGTTAGGCTTTTTGGTAGGTACTGATAAGCAAGATTTATGTTGTCCCTTCTCTGCAAAGAAATTGTAATTAACATTCTTCTGCATCAACATTGAAAATATCTGCATATCAGTATATAACATAACCAGAATTAAAAAACCAACAATGATCTTGGGAAAACATATTGATTAAGTATGAGAAAAGTTAATATTGATAATGTATAAAAACACTTGTGGTATGGCAAATTATAGCAGAATTATAGCAAACACTGTCAGCACTTTACTCACATTTCCTTGGATCCTTTTCCATTTTGTCACTGGCTTCTGGTGAGATTTCCCTTGTGAACACTCCTAGTACCTGCATTTCTTCTTTGGATACTGCTGTTAGCCAACCTGAACATGCTTTTACTAATACCTATGGAGAGTCAGAGTTGCCTGGGAATTGATGCCTGAACCCAATCTTTCCAACCCAGGAACAGTCCTTAACCAAGGATCAAGAGACAGAGCTCCCTTGTCTTTGGATCAGGACAATTTAGAGATGTGATCTCTGTCATCTCCAGACCTTACCTGGGGGTAGTACCAAAGTTATTTTCCATGGGACTTCAGTGGATGCCACAAACCTGTTCAGTCTCCTCCTCTTCCTGTCCCATTTCTCCACTCCCCTATTAGTTTTCCCCAGGAACACTTCTTAATACATTGCTTTTGTTCAAATTCTTATCTCAAGGTCTTCTAGGAAAGCCAATCTCAAGTATAAATCAAAACTAAAACATTAAAAGCACAAAGGAAAGAAAAATGAGCTAAGGACATAGTCTAGGAATTAATTGAAGAAGAAAATACATCCTTTCCATAGGTTACTTTTATTATTGAGTGTATTTGAGGGAAAAGGAGATTTCTTCTTCATCTGCTCCCTGTTCCTTTCATGTTCAGTAATTTCTCCATAATGCTTCCAACTCCCCATTTCTCCCAACTCTATTTTGAATGTCCTCCAGCTTTGTCGCTACCTCCTGAAACTCTAGACATACTTTCCTCCTTCAATTCAGTGCTTTCACTACAATATTGGCCTTGGTAGGTGGGTAACACTGGAAAGACCACTTTTCCATTTCCTTGCCTTCATATGCATGTAACATGGTATGTTGAATGTTCAGGGATTGAAAAAACTTAAAAGACTAAATATGACTGCTCAAAAATCAAAAGGAATCACCATTGTTATATGCTTATTAGTTTTGAGGAGCACCTTACTCCAAGAGAGGGTCTGCTCTTTAAATTTACTGTGAAATCCTTATCCAACTTTAGAAAAACTCCATTCACTGCTCTGGGTTTGGTCATCTCCTGGTTCCATCTCCCTCTCCATAACAGGATAACCCCTGGGATAAAATTTTGCAAAGTATAATTTATCAATCTAACTGATAATAATAATATTTCATGGTGTATGAAGGTTGGTGGGGTGGGGTTGGAAGATTAAGCAGAATAATTCAGATGGGAGCTGGTGCTTTCTGCTTGAGCCTTCCTTTTTGATTCAGCCACAGTGATGTGAGAGAGTCAATTATATGCATCTCTTCTCAATTCTTTCTTCAGCACTATCTTGTTGGTTGCTTGAAATCAGTCATTGTGGTAGTGCTTACACTATGGAAATCAGCAATTGCTACAAATCAGAGACTTTTTCTACTCCAGAGAGCCAACTGTGAATCATTTACCCACCTAATACTGCCCTAGGATATCTTTGGGGGATTGCACTTGTTCCATTTCTTAGTCCAGGTGATTCATTTGGGGCTGATCCTATTCCCTGATTCCAAGAGTAAGCAGAGCACCACATCCTTCCTGGCCTTGGTGATTGATACTAAAATGGGTAGATATTCCAAGATGGACAAACCAAAGCCCTCTCTGGAATTTTTACTGAAATGATTGGGAAAGAAGTATCCTCTCCTTTTGAGATTTTGGACACTAAGTCCTCTGAATGATGGAGGTGGTGAGGGCCACGCAGACCTCTGCTTAGAGAAAGCCTGCGTGAGAGCGAAGCCAGCACAGAGGAAAATAAAACCTAAACAAAGAGAGAGAAAATGATAGGACTCGTGATCATCATTTTAATAACTGAACAGAGCCTCTACATTTCACTTACTTAAGCCAACGATGACTTATTGCTTCAGCTATTTTGAGTTCAGTTTCTGTTCACATGTGACCATGTAAATTTTAATTTATATAATTGTGAAGAGAACACACACACACATACACGCGTGCATACACACACACACACACACACACACATCTTTCAAAAGCAGACAATGCTTTTCAGAAAATAAGGGAAATGAGATTTTTTCTTACAGGCAATGTGGAGCATTGTGTTATTATGCAGTGCAATGTTAATTATAATTTTCTCATCCTTCTGCTTCCAGATCATGCCCAGGGACTTATCAAGCAACACACCCAGAAACCTTTAGTTACTCAAACATGAGGCAGAAATGTGGAAATTAAAGTTTCTCCTCCCTCCCCTCCATGCCCCACTTAGGCCAGATCAAAATGTTAGGCAGTACTCTTCTCTACTGCCCAGATTCTGGTAAGACAGAAACAATGTAGAAGGTGATATTCTCCCGGTCAGAGCCACCTTTTCAAAAGTGGAGGGGTGTTGTTATATTCAATGCACAAATGACTCTTTTACATTGCAAGAAAATGTTCAAAAAAGTGAACAAATTCTAATAATGTCACTCCAATGTACCTCAATCACATTATCAAGCTTTGACAAAAGTTGGTACCCAAAGGTGAAAATGCTTTGGTGAAACAAACAGTGTCTCACAGAACCAGATGTAGCGTCAACCGGAACTCAAACCCACTGGGAAAAAATTCTGGAGAGCACTTTATCAATATAGAAGCTCATATAATTCCATGTCCTTTTGCTCAGCAGTTCCACCTCTGGGAATATATGCTAAGTAAATAATCAGAAAATCAGATGGTAATGTATACACAGTGATATTCTTTGCAGCCATGTTTATAATACAGAGAGATTGGGGAAAATCCTAAATGTCTAACAATTAATGAATGGTTAATAAATTAGGGCCATGTGTATAATAAAATACTGTTTTTAAACATGACATTTTCAATAATGTTGAAGTGTGATATAATATTTAAGAAAAAAATACACAGAACTGGCAAAGAGTATGATCTCATATAAAAATGTACATACGCCTCACAGTTCATCTTGATACAGACTGAGAACATTCCAATACTTTTATGTTTTTGCACCTGTTAAGACTTCACCCACTTACCCACCTGGTGAGTTCTTATTTTTCCTTCAAAATCCAGCTCAAATACTATGCCTTCTGTGGAAACTTTTCTTGGAAAGATGGTGACTAAGAAGAGTAAATCATTCCATCTTGAAGAATAGACCACATTTCACCCTGAGAACTTACAAGTGCCTCCCTCCATCAGTGCATTGCTTTCTGTGGCCTCCCATCCATTGGCATTAGTACCTGAGGTGAGAGCATTGCTGTTCTGCATCTGCCCTATCCTGAGAGGCCTCAATGAGACTGGCCAGCAGGGACAATGGGGTACCCTCGTTCCCTTCAGCAAAGGGGGACCATAAGCGTGATGATCTGAGCAGAACTTTCGTAGATCATATCATTTCAAAAAGATCTTTCTATCATAACTGTGAGATGTTGATGCACATTACAAAATATGGACTTATGCCACTTTTAATGTGTCAGCTATTGGGTGGATTCCATGAATAAAATCAGCCAAGCTTTAAAAATACATATTATTGTCTCTAGAAACCATAAGGGAACCATGGAAATAACTCTTCTGTTACTAACACAGACTGCAGTAGGGGCCCTGCTGCCTCAGGCAATATGAAACCACAGCCATGGTGTGACAAGCAAAGAGAAGGTGAATTCTTACTCTATTCTTAGTTGTCTACTAAATAAATGAGCAGTGCGATCAATCCAGTCCCTGCACTTGCTTTTGACAAGACGCCTTCTCCATCAAGGACCTTTTTCTGCTCAAGTTGCCCCATTTTCAGTTACTATACTATTATTGTTGTTATTATTATTACCATTGTTTTCTCCATAATCAGTTACTAATGGCACCAAAGCTTACTTTTATTGCCATGCCCTTTTCCTGAAAGACTGGTAACTTTCAAATAAACCTACCTCTGCCTTTCTGGCTCAGTGTTCTTGGACAGATTACTTAGCATTTCTGAGGGCCAGTTGGGAAACCTTTGAAAATACATGGGGGGCAATAATGAGATCTGGTTTTTATTTTACTTAGTTTGGAGATGTAGTTTTGCTCTATCACCCAGACTGGAGTGCAGTGGGCCTATCATAGCTCACTGCAGCTTCAAACTCCTGGACTCAAGTGATCCTCCCACCTTAGCCTCTCGAGTGGCTGGGTATAGGTGAGAGCCACTGCATCTGATGAGACTTGATCTTTAATACAGAGTCTGTAAGGCTTACATGAGATATCACATGTGAAGTTTTATATACATATCACTTATATAGTAAATGCTCAATATATGCTAGTTATTGTTAGTGTTGCTATGGTTATTGTTACTATTAGGTAACTATGATGAGGGAGTAGTTCTTCTCATCCCATAGTTAAAGTAGGTCCTCACTATTGGATGTAGGAAGACAAGGACATCTCTTTGGAGTGCCTTTTGTGTGGACAGACTTCTAGGGATTTGATAAGATGGGGTCTGAGCCGATGGCTGGCAATAAACAGGGGTTATGTCTCCACTACAACTCCGGGGAAGTAAACTTCGTCTGGATAGCATTGGGATGTTTTCTAGGAGGTTCTGATCTTGGCTAGTAAGAACATTTTCTTAATATGTCTACCTCATAAAGGTGTAAGAATGGTGGTAGTTGGCAAAATGTTTTAGTGATAAATCATTAGATTAAGTGACAAGATTCTGAAATACCATGAAACAAACCAAAGGAATACTTTCATGGGTTTCGTATTCCTATAGTCCTTTCTTCTTCCTTTCAATATTGCTTATCTGTGTCTTTCTCCTTCATAATTCTATATGCTCTTGAGGGCAGGGAGAGTCTGTTATTCACTCATTCAGCATACACTTAGTAAATGATTACAGTGGGACCACCATGTCTATTGACATAATATTTCCAGTTGCTTAGCAGAGTAGTTGGCACATAACTCGTTTTTAACAAATGTTTGAGGAATAAATGGAAAAAATGTATGTAGTTTTATGCCATGTACAGAAGAGAATTTCTGTGACGATAGTGTGAGAGCCAAATCTGTAGAGAAGGAAGAGACTTCCTCTAGAATGCAGACAGATAGAAAATAGTTAAAATTGTCATTTAGCAGGTGAATATTGCTTCACTGAGCAAAGATAGTTATGACAGCAGAAAAGGGAAAAGATAGGAGGAAAGGAAAAATATAATATAAATAAACACTAAATTTAAGGTGGATATAGTCTTTGAGCAAGAAAGAGGAGTTGAATTTTGGGAAGATCATATAGTGAGATTTATTTATATTTATAGCATTTTATAGTTTAAGTTGGGTGGTGGGTGAATGGATTTTCATTATATTTTTCACTATATGTTCACATTTTATTAAAAAATAAAAGGACCACTATTGATGCTTCATTATCTTGAAGAGTTTTGACAATTTTAGACATTTTATAAAATTATAAAATGAATCACTAAGTTCAGTCAAGTCAACTTCAGTAAAGCCCCTTCCACTTCAACCCTTCTGTCAGGCCTTCAGTCGTCTCTTTTCAAGGGCTCAGTGATTGGCCTCTAGCTGCCCTGGTCTCTAGGTTTTGCTCTCTCCAAGCCACCCCTCTCTCTTTCCTAAAATATAGATAATATAATTTTTCTGCTTTAAAACAGCTTGTGAGAAAAAGTTTAAACTTGCCAATGTGATATTCAAAGAACCTCACAGTTTAGCTTTTTTTTTTTTTTTTAACCTCTATCTGGTCTTTCTCCCCTTGTAGGAATTGTGTTGCTGGGGCAATATCCCCCTTGCACCTTCCCCTTGAACCTACCTAGTTCATCAGAACCTCATCAGTCTTTGCTCTAATTCTGTCCATTATGCTTGTATATATTAATACAAAACCAGAGGACTTGACTTTGCTTGTTCAGTTTGGGAGGATGCCTTAGAATCTTCCCAAACTGAAGTTATTGTTATCTGAGAGCCTCAGGTAGATTAAAGACAAAAATTAAACATAATAGATAAGCAATAATTCATCAATAAATAAGTAATAAGTAAGCAAGTGTTCGCTATATTGGTATCCATAGTGCCAAGAATAGTGCTATTTCCTCTTGCAGTCATAGACTTTCAATACAATACTTGTTCAGTGAAAATGAAATGTAAGGCAAATATTTAGATTATGATAAGTGTAGACAATTTTTAAAAAATCAAACATTGTGCAAAAGCTGACGATTTCATTTATTGTTTTGTTTTTCAACATTTCTTACATATAGATATGTATTTCTTTATTTACTTATGAATTATTACTTAGTTATTAATTATTATGTTTAATTTTTGTCTTTACCTTACCTGAGGCTCTCAGATAACAATAACCTCAGTTTGGGAAATATGGCCGTAGGTAGAGTGCCAACATAAAAAGTACAACACCTATTTACAAATCTTGATTTTAATTGTAATTTTGAAAATAACTTGTTTTTGATTAAGTGCTTAAACTCTCGGACCTTCAATGACCTTTTCTACTTATTAGGAATAGTGGACTGGCTTTAACTTCAAAATCTAATCTGCCTTTTGTTTGCAAGCCTTGTGTCCCATATACCTGAATCCAGGTAGGAAATCCCTATCCACTACGGATTGCAGAACAGCTTACTATGAAGGGTGATTTTGCTTCTTGTGTTCTGAGAATCCCTTGTAGTTACATGTGTGCAAGGAAATAGTCTTACTTTGTTACAAATGCTGTTGATTTAACAGTCATGGATTGAGCAAGTAAGATCACAGCATACTCTATCAGCTAAGTTAAACTTATCCTTCACCATGCTGTCTTTAGCAACACCTGCTGCTTAAGTTGAGTCCAAAAGGGGGTCGATGTGTTAAGAGAAGTGACAGTTACCAGCTCTCTGGTTAGTTTCAGAAAACCCCTAGAGAACCCACTGGTTTCTTTTCATTCAACTCCAAACCTGAAGTGCCATTTTTATAATTTTCTCTTTATTTTTAATACTTTTATTAATTCTGTCTATATTAAAATGTTTTGCTGGCATTAAAGATCTGAGAAAAAGCCTTTGATCAGAAAGGGAAAATGCAATAAGAAAATCTACAAAATAGGAATGAGAAATACATGTGTTTATAAGCAATAGGAAAAGACTAACACAATGGAGGTTGGAGCCATTTAAGTTTCTGTTTCTCAATTCTACCAAGAACACACTTACAGATTATTATTTTTCCAATAAAATCTATGTGTTCTAAATGAGAAAACATGATAGATACTACTGGTAGATATTATGGTATATTAGGTTGTCATTCAGCAAATATTTACTTCTTACTTTTCCCACTCTCCCACCTCCACAGGAGAATTATACTTTCCTCACACCGTTGATGTTGGGCTTCGCTATGTGATTTGCTTTACTTTTAATAATCAAAATTTATTAATAGCTTGATATTTTACTCTATTTGCAAGGTAACAGATTACTCTGCCACAGTGTCATGGATACTTGAAGAAGACATGAGACTCCTATGTCAGAAATAAAAAACTTTATTACTCACAGCAATAACAGTAGCTAGAATATCGGTATTTTCTTGTGTTGCTTCCCCAAGCTCCAGTTCCTACAGGACAATATGAAGAGGACCACCTGATTACTGCATTGACAGTGAGTTGCATTGTAAGAGAGAAACTCTGCACTTAGGGAGCCCAAATATTCTATAATGGAAAGTCAACATGTCTGCCTTTGATTCTGGAGGGAGACCTTATTTCTGTCTTCCAAGGCTGTTTGCCATCCATCCTTGAAAAGATGGTCTGAAAAAAAGACAGTCAATGACTCTGCTCTCAATATGTGCAAAAATGTGAGTGACCCATGGAGCTTTATCTTTCAACGCAATCCTCTGCAGGAGAAGAACATTTCCCAGATATCTGCTGTCATGTGGAGCCAAACCCAATCAAGTTACAGCCTGACATAGAGCCACTGCAGCTAAATTGGTCCCTAGTTAGCTGAACAGTAGCCAGCATGAAGATATGTAAATGTGGGAATGAACGTTTATGACCATAAACCACTAAATTTTGGGTGTCTTTTTAATGAAATATTGTTGCAGTAATAACTGAATGATGTAGTATTTGGCTTTGGCTTTGAGGCCTGGCAGTGAGTAATGCAACTGTCATCATAGGTGGTAGAAAAAGTGGTGATATATGTTTTCAAATGACAAAATATTTGAAAAAAACTGTTGCCTGCAGTAACTCAGAAAGACAGAACAATCTACCTAATAAACTTACAGCATTTGAGGTGATATTTTAAAATCATGGACAGATATTTATTAATCACAACTAATAAAATGCTACAGGAAAAAGGTTAGCTCAGTTTGCACACAGGATTTAGAGAGACTAACTATAGAGAGCCCAGAAATCTCAGGTATGGAAAATCAAATAGTTTCTTGTCAAAACAAGGATGGTAATTACAAAGACCAAGTTAATGATGGCTTTAACATTCTTTGTTAAGACATGTGAGCTATTATTAATTAAAGGGTGGCTTAGCAGATCCTCTCAGGTGGATGAAAGGCCTTCCAGAAAAATTAAGGGCAAGGCCCCTCAGAAGACTAATGTGCCCGAAGAGCCTATAACTAAGTCTAGATGGAGGCATGCCTTGGAGAGAATTTTGGGTGTGGCTTTTGGCACTTGTGTTTAACTAGAATTTAAGTGCATACATAGAAAACAAAACAAGCTTTTGAGAGACCTATATCTGCAAAACAGCCACCAGTCTAGACGACGAGACAACAAAGATGTTAGAAATGTAACCAAAACCTCTTGCTCTCCAACTTTCCATTGTCAGAAATTGAACTTAAATATGCTAAGCCACCAAGAAGGACTTATTTTCAAATGCCCACTTAGATATAGTCAAGGAAGATGAAGGCAGAGGAAATACTTTCAAGAGGGTCAACCCAAGATGTTTGGAGACCAATAGACTGGGAGCCACTCCAAGAGGGCATAACCTGAGTCTTATCAAGAACCATGGCCATGATTCTTGTGTTTGTGGGTTCCATATTAGTGGAGGACAAAACCAATCACCTTGTCTCAACTCACATGATTGTATAGATACAGATTCCCGTTGAGTATTCTTGTGAAGAAAGGCTAATTTCCTCCTATGAGAAGTGCCCAGGTGTCACTCAGCATTGCTCTTGTTTCTACTAGCTACAATACAGGATATATCTTATTATGGTCCATCTTTGGGGCAAGAGCAGTTAGCAAGCAATGATTTCAGTTTCCTATTGTTTGGACACCTGATTTGCTCTGTGAGGCTCTAAAATTGTTATAAACTAGTAACTGTTATGTGCTTTCCATTCCTCAGCCTTTAACTGTAGGATGATTTATTGTGGATACCCTATCCAAGTTGCACAATGGTTTATTGGGGATGTAGGGCCACCATAACTTGTGTTTAGTTCATAGGTCACTGGACCAAAAGGAGCTGTATCTAGACCAGATGTAGATCATGAGATTCTGGATTTTGAGTCTGATGCTGGGATTTTACAGATGCAATTAGGGTGAGTGTATTTTGCATATGAAAAGATAGAGAATATTTGAGAACAAAAAGGGTGGATTGTAGTACTTTTTAAAATTGTTAATTAAATATTCACTTTACCACTCTACCACAATGTGAAGAGCGTATATCATTTCCCCTTGACATTGAGCTTGACTCTGTAACTTATGTTGGCCAACGAAATATTAGCAAATGTGCTGTATGCAGAGGTTTGAAATGCATTTGCTCAGTTGGGATTACTCTCTTGCACTGTGGTCATGGCCATGGGAAGACCTGATGGAGCAGCTGCAGGCACTCCAAACAGGGCTCCAGAGTTAGATGCATGAAGCAGAGCTATCTCAACCCACAGACCTGCAGCCTAAAGCAGATCTGCCTCAGCCAGCTTGCAGATAGATGCATGAGAAAGTAATACAGTAAATGCTTTTGTTATGCAAATGAGATTTTGTGATTGATTGCGTTGCAGCAAAAGCTGATTTATATTTAAAGACTTACGACATAGAAAAGGTTTTCCTCAAGAAGACAATAATGGCAATATTATGGGTTTGGGGTGATGGAATGAGGGCAGGAACTGAATCTCAGGCTAATTTAGAGTTGCACATAGGCAATGAGTGTGCAACGAAGTCTGTGACTTTCTGAAACCGACTGTTTCTCCATTTTTTAAAGTTAAATGATTTTGGTGAATTTCTATCCTATCACATAAATCTTTGTTTTGGGGTTCTTAAAATTAAATATTAAGTGTTTGTTTGTTTGCAGTATATCCCTGGGAATAGTGAGCAAGAGCAGAATCTGAGCTCACTTGGATTGCATTGATTTAGCAGTTGATCACATTTTGCAGAATTCTATTTGCAAGCTTAGAAAATTACCACACACAGTTCACCATATGGCACAACTGACTTTGCTTAAGGGAACTATTGTATTTGAAAAATCAAAAACACTCACTAACTCCTCAAATCTCTCTTTTTTCCCTACTGTCATGGTTTCCATGGCTACATTTCACAGCCCCATGTTACGTTTCAAATGTAAACTATTTCTACAGAAAAACAATATGAAGATTTTTCCGACACAAGAAAAAAGATGTTTAACGGGTAAATGGTATATGCTGATTCCCACAACTCTGTCTTGGATTAGGCACAACACAAGTGAGAAATATATTTTTAAAGCATGATTTATCAAGTTTTTAAGATGGGTCTTAAAAACTATAGATATTGAAGGCTATAGATATTGAAGGTACAAAACTTCAGTTAGAAGATAAGGATTGGTAACAGCAAACCTATAGGTAGTGAATTCGACTTTCGTACCTCCCAACAGCCCTTAACTATTTTACTTCCTTCCCTGTACTATAATTCTCTTTTATGTTTTGTTTTAAGGTGTGCTCTCAGCATTATCTTTTTGATCTTCCCAATGTTGATTGTTCAACTTACAGACTTCACTGAAAACACGTGAAAATGTCCTTCAAAGGATGGAAGAAGCCACATACATATTTCCCTCATGAATTTCTTAGGTTTAAAAAAAGACAGATAAATATTTCCTTCTTTTTTCCTATTAGGAAAAGGAATATTGAATTTACTTCTAGGCTTACTACTCAAGAACACTCTTTACAGCTGGCCTTTCCTAGTGTACCTTTCATTTTATTAAAGGCAATATGTTGTTTTCAGTTTCATAAACACTGTTTAGTCCACAAAGTTATTATTTTTAAAGTGGATACTACTGAGTTTCTGGCAGATTGCCTTCAGAGCCAAGGATCTTTAATTGTGTGTTTTATAGGCTCCAGTGCAAGGGCCTTATAAAGTAGTTAATAGAAAACTCCAAATGTGCCTAATCTGCATAGAAGCTTTCCACTCCTTGTTGTAGAATAACATCATTCTGCTTCAAGAAAAAAAAAAAAAAAAAAAAAAAAAAAAAATTTGGGCGGGGGGGCGGGGCCCCCCCCCGTAAACCTAGCACTTTGGCAGGCCAAGGCGGGTGGATCATGAGGTCAGGAGATCGAGACCATCCTGGCTAACATGGTGAAATCCCATCTCTACTAAAAATACAAAAAAATTAGCCGGGCGTGGTGGCATGTGTCTGTAGTCCCAGCTACTCAGGAGGCTAAGGCAGAAGAATGTTGTGAACTCGGGAGGTGGAGGTTGCAGTGAGCCGAGATTGTACCGCTGCACTCCAGCCTGGGTGACAGAGAGAGACTTCGTCTCAAAAATAATAATAATAATAATAACAATAACTTTTGACAGGTAGGTTTGATGCAAATAGGCATTTTTTCACTTGTATATTTTAATGTTTAACACCTTTTCTCATTAGCAATTACGATAACTAATATTGGCCCAACATTAGCAATGCAATTTCTACCTGTACAAAGGAAACTTTTCCAGGTTTTCAGTGAAATCTGTAAGTTGAGCAATTAACATTGGGAAGATCAAAAGTTGGATGACCTGAAATGCATAGATGACATTAGAAGCTATTCTAGATGTCTTAAAGTCCTAGACCTTTGTCTTCTATTTCTTACCTAAGTGGGAAGGAGGGTGATATGAAGAGAGCCTTATTGCTTTTCCAGTTTCTTTTCTCTTCAACTGTTCAAGGCAAAAGTTTCTGATAAAGGTTGAGGGTGGTGACCTGAGGGGGTAGGATCATTATTCTTGCAGAAATTGCTGCATCTGTCACACTGTGGCTCCTATTTATTTCTCTCCTGCATAATTATAAGTAAGCTAGTTGGCATGCATGTAAGGACACAATTAGTGAATGCTGGAGTTCAGTAGAAATTTTATTGGTTGGTGAGGGGGGATGCATTTGTTTGAGTGTCCATGACTATCAGGGGATTTTGCAAATAATGCTTATCTTTTGTAGCTGTTTGTACAAATCTGCATATATGCATAGGTTTAAATAAAAATTGATTAATAATATTTAATAATTAAATGAGACCCCAGGGAAAACTCAACATTCCAAATCTGAGCAAAAAGTTTGCTCAAATGGATTAATAAAAAGATTATATATCAAATTGGGGAATGAAAAGAGGATTTCAGTGAAAATGGCAGAGTAAAGACCTCCAAAAATCTTCTCCTTCATAAACACAATGAAAATACTTACCAAAAAAGCCAAAGTTAACTTTTTCAGCAATTTGAAAATTTTAAAAAGTTTGGAGAAATCTGCAGTTTAGTTAAGACAAATAGGCTAATCTCTGTAGAAACAGTGAAATATGTGACATTTTAACTTGCCCTGTTCCCATTTCCTTGCCCAGATCTGCAGAAGCCTCAAAAAAGAACAGCTTGGAGTCATAGCTCATTTAGTGTGGATAACCTTTTCTCCAGGGGCATTTGTCAAAACAATGAGAGGCAATTGTTTAACATTTTGCTTGCCTAAGGTGGTAGATAACAGCTGGGGGGCAAATAGGCTAACCAAAGAGCTCAAGAGAAAATTCTGGGGAATAAAATGTCTGTAAGGAACTTTGAAAAGCTCTGACATGTTTCTGGAAATCTTGACATTGATGCTGTTACCAATAAAATAAAATAAAATAAAATAAAATAAAATAAAATAACTTCAGCCAAATTAAATTTAAAGGAATTTAATTGAGCAACAAATGATTCGTGAATTAGGCAGCCCCTGAAATCACAACAGATTCAGACAGACTCCAGGAATGCCTCATGGTCAGAACAAATTTATAGACAAAAAGGAAAAAGGGAAGTGATGTACAGAAATTGGAACTGAGGTACAGAAACAACTGGACAGGTTACAGCTCCACCTTTGCCTTATGTGAACACAGCAGTGTATGAGTGATTGAAGTATGGCTGCTGAGACTGGTCAAGACTCAGCTGTTGTTACAGGTGCATACATACTCCTAAGTTAGGTTTTCAATCCTGTCTACCTATTAAGTTACATTGCGGTTCATCTACAAGGTCTTAAATATAGAAGTACGGAGTCCTTCTCAGGCCATATTGAGTTGGCTTTAACAATGCACATGTGTAGAGCTGTGTGCATGTTCAGGATTGTGAGTATGCTCAGGAAATACCTGAGTTTCAGCTCTGTATAGCTTCTAGACTCTGCACAAGCAAGAAGTGAAGGCTAAGGTAGAGTTATAAACTGTCTGGCTGGGTGTTGAAAGCATGCCCAACACACACATAGAGTATCTTGACAAAGCCTCTACTGGTTCCTTCACAAAGACTTACTGGTTCCAGATGTTTAAAGAATTCTCTATACAATCATTAGATGACCACTACGCTAAATGAGCAGAGGCTCCAGGCGTCAAAAATGAGAAAAAATACAGGCTTTACAGGGTCAGTTCAGAAAAGTCACTAAAACAACAATTGACAACAAACAGTAATAAAAAACAAACCTTGGAGAGGGAGTAGAACCTGACTTTGCATTTCCATTTTTAAAAAGGATCAGTTTTTGACAAAAATATGAGACACATGAATAAACACTAGAAAAAGCAGTCAATTAAAACTGTTCCATGAGGAAGCCCAGATGTTGCACTTATTAGACAAAGACTTTAAATCAGTCATTTTAAATACGCTTAAAGAACTAAAGGAAACCATATCTAAAGAACCAATGGAAATTAAGAATGATATCTCACCAAAAAGAGAATATCAATAGAGAGATAGAAATGATAAAACTAGAAATCCTACAGATAAATACAATAACTGAAATTTAAAATTTAGTAGAGGTGATCAACAGCAGGTTTGAGCAGGCTGAAATCAAAAATAGAGCGTGTGACAGGTCAATTGAGGTTTTCCAGTCTGAGGATCAGAAGGAAAAAAGAATGAGGCAAAATGAACAGAACCTCAGAGACTTGTGGAACACCAACAAATGTACCAACATACATATGATGAGAATTCCAGAAGGAGAGGAGAGATAGAAATGGATAGAAATAAATAGTTGAAGAAATAATTGCTGAAAACTTCCAAATTTGATGAGAAACATTAGTCTACATGAGTCCATACTCCTGAGCTTGTCTTTAGGGAACTTTGTAAAGCTGTAACATATATCTGGAAATCTTGACATTGATGCACATGTGTAGCATTGTGTGCATATTCAGGACTGTGAGTATGATACATCCAAGCTCATCACACTCCAAGTAGAATAAATTCAACAATATTCACATCTAGTACACATCATAATCAAACTGTTGAAAACCAAAGACAAAAAAGCATAAAAGTAGCAAAAGAGAAATGATTCCTTAAGTATAAGAGATCTTCAATGTGATTAACAGTTAGTTTCTCATCAGAAATCACTAAAGCCAGAAGGCAATAGGATAGCATAATCAGAGTATTTTCAACAGTGATTTCTATATTCAGCAAAATTATACTGAAACAATGGAAATATAAAGACATCTGAGCTAAACAAAAACTGAGAGAATCCATTGCTAGCAAACCTGTTCTACAAGAAATCCTAAAGGTAGTCCTTCAGGTGAAAATGAAAGAGTTCTAGACAATAAATCAAATTGGTATTTAGAAATTCAGAGCACTGGTAAAGGTAATACATAAGTATATATAAAAGACAGTATAAGTGCATTTCCTGCTTGCAATAATATTTTTCTTATTTCTGATTTAACAGATTACTACATAAAGCAGTAATTACAAATCTGTGTTGATGGGCATACGGTGTAGCATGCTGTAATTTGTATGACAATAAAACCCGAAAACTAGGGAGGGAGTAGAGCCATACAGAGCAGGTCTTTGTATACTACTGAAATTAAATTAGTGTTGATCTGAACTACACTAGGTTGTTATAAATTAAGATGTTAATTTTAATTCCCAGCACAATCTCTAATAAAATAACAAAAAGCATATAGTAAAATTGACAAAAGAATTAAAATAATACACTAAAAATATCTATTAACACAGGAAGGCAGTAATGGAGCAATAGAAAAAGAAAAAGACATAAGACATGTAAAAAACAAAAAGGCAGAGGTAAATTTTACCTTATCAGTGAGTATATTGAAGAAAGTATATTAAACTCTTTTAAAAGACAGAAATTGGGCTAGGTATGGTGGCTCACGCCTGTAATCCCAGCACTTTGGGAGGTCGAGGCAGGTGGATCACCTGAGGTCAGGAGTTTGAGACCAGCCTGGCCAACATGGTGATGCCCTGTCTGTACTAAAAATATACAAATTAGCCAGGCATGGTGGCAGGTGCCTGTAATCCCAAATACTCAGGAAGCTGAGGCAAGAGAATCGCTTGAACCTGGAGGTGGAGGTTGCAGTAAGCCGCGATTGCGCCACTACACTCCAGCCTGGGCAACAGAGCAAGACTCTGTCTCAGAAAAAAAAAAAAAAAAAGAAAGAAAAGAAAAGACAGAAATTGGCTGAATGAATTTAAGAAACATGATCTAATTATATGCTGTTATGAGAGATACAATTTGATTCAAATGCACAAGTACATTGAAAATAAAAGGACAAAAATATGTACCTTGCAAACTGTAACTAAAAGAAAGTTGGAGTGGCTGCATTAATATCAGACAAAAATGTCTGTATATTAATGTTATATCCTGCAACTTTGCTGAAGTAGTTTACTAGCTCTGACAGTTTTTTGTGGATGCCTTAGAATTTTCTATATTGTGTCACCTGAAAATAGAGATACATTTACATCTTGCTTTCCAAATTGGGTACTTTTTATTTCATTTCCTTGCAAATCATGCCAGCTAGACCACCAAAGACAATCTTGAATAGAAGAGACAGGGGCAAGCATCCTTGTTTTGTTTTTAATCTTCAGTAGAAGGCTTTCAGTTTTTCATCATGGTTTGTGATTTTAGCTGTGTGTTTTTTCATAGATTTATTTTGTTACGTTGAGAAAGTTTCCTTCTATTCCTAGTTTATTGAGTGTGTCTATCATGAAAGCATGTTGGATTTTGTGAATATATGTGCTACTGTACTTATTGAGTGAAATATACTGGTTTTGTATTTTCTACTTACTAGGCTACAGGGAAAACATTCAGTATGGTAATAGTTGCATATGCAGGTGCCAGAGACTGAATTGATTTTGCTCCAATAAAGAGATCACATCTTGAAGAGCAGTTGCAATTGAAATCACAACCTTATTACATTTATAATTCACTGCTGTTCTCCAAGATTTGTCAATTTCCACATATGCCAAACAAGAAGATTAATTGGGAAAATGATAGGACTCAGCAGTTCTGCAGTCTACAAGTCTTTAGTGATGACATTAATAAATGAAATTCACCCATGTAGGTTGTGGTATTGATTTTGATTTATAATTTGAAAAAAATGGGATATTTAAAAGGTTTATATTAGCTATTTCTGTCACACTAGGCCTTATCCATGAGTTACAAAGCTAATATGCAGATTGTGTCTGTTGCTAGGGATATTTATTCCAGATTTACTATCTGGAATACATTTTCCACTTAGAAACTGGAAAAATAACCTCAAAATGGATTCGTATCTCACTGGGCCTACTATGAGATGGATTTGGGTCAAAAGTTTATTATTTGACCTTCATTGACCTTCTACTCTGTCCTGGAGACTTCTATCCATGTCACGAGAATTAGTGTAGGGGTTTGATCTTCCAAGCAAAAATAAAATAGTCATATGTGTAACTTACATTGGTGGAAAATCTTGGAAGGCAACCAAATATGGAATGTCAAAACTCAGTCTAGACTATTGTGGTAGATTTAAATGCTAGAGTTTAAAAGTCTGCCCACTGAGAAGAGTTCTTAAGTTGTTTTATGATCTTCCAGATTTCTAAGAATGTCTCTTCCTCAGTATTAATGCAAAGTTCCAAACTGAGGAAAGCAAAATTCCCTGACACTGGAGATACCATTGGAGGATTATTTTTCAAAGTTACTAGTCTTTCCTATCATTCAAGAGGGAATTGGAAGAAAAGCTATGATTCTGTAGCTTATGAACTCAATTCAGAACTCTACTAGACTTAAAAGTTTCAATTGTTACTATTGTATAAGACTGAGTAGTACTTATGGGGATGACTACATTTTCCCAGTCCTGGGCCTCCCACAATCAATTAGCCACCACCAGATTTATTTTGGCATTCTCATTAAAGGATGATTATGCTACGTATTGAGTTAAACTGGTCTACCTTATTTCTAATATTAAGTGCTCCTACTTGTCATGTCCCCGTTGAATACTCCAATTCTCATTAAGCATCCCATCTGCAGGAGACAGTCATGTGATTCTGCTGCTCTCTGTATGCTGTATATTTTCTGTGACAGGAATGTTTTCTTCCATCTTTTTGGGATATAGCTAGGGGTCACTTGATAAACCTGAAAATCATTTTTTACAAAATCAACTTATTTGAGGTATAATTATATACAAATCAATTTCACTCATTTTAAGGTCAAGCACTGTTGATGAAACTAGAATACAAAACGTTTTCACCTTCCAAGACAGTTCCTTTTTTCTCTACTGCAATCAATCTTACCACTATCTTCCCCAACCCCAGGAAACCACTGATTTTATTTTTACCAGTGTTGATTAATTTTGTCAGTTTAAGAGTTTTATATAAATAGGGGACTCATGCAATATGTACTCTTGTGCATGGCTTTCCTTTCCATTGTGTTTTTAAGATCCAGCTACTTTTGGGATATTAATAATTTTTTTTTACAGAGTAGTAATCCATTATATAAATGTAGCATTATTCATTTATCTTTTTACCCATTGATGGCATTTGGAATATTTTCAGTTTGGGACTTTAATGAATAAAGTTGCTATGAGTATTTGCGTACATGTATTTTCATGGATATTTGTTTTCTGTGGTTGTCCTGTGGAGGGCTTGATCAACTTGGTTTGAGTATTTGGAGTGATGATGCCACATATATCAAGAAGGCATAAAAGTTTTTATTTCTCACACAATGGGACTTTCTTGGGAGAGAAAGGCAAGCAAACAAGCAGGTCCAGGATGGCTTCAGCAAAGGAGGAGCTAGGGGTGTGTGTGTGTGTGTGTGTGTGTGTGTGAGAGAGAGAGAGAGAGAGAGAGACTCTTGCTCTGTTGCCTAGGCTGGAGTGCAGTGGTGCAATCTCCACTCACTGCAGCCTTAACCTCTCCTGCTCAAGCGAGCCTTCCACCTCAGCCTGCCAAGTAGCTGGGACTACAGACATGCCCACTATCACGCTTGGCTAGTTGTTTTTTTTTTTAATTTTTATTTTTTGTAGAGTTGGGATCTCCCTATATTGCACAGGCTGGAGGCCTTGGTTTTATTGTAGTTAATGGGTGGAGTCAAGGTGAGCCTTCCCGTGAGCTGAGTTTGCATCGTTTGAATCTCTCTCCAGTGCCAAAGGAAGGGATGCCTATGCTTTCTCATTGTCTTGCACAGATATGGGCAAAAGGGGAAGGGGCTAGGCTTTAACATTGTCAGTATTGAACAACAAAAATAGAATCAGACTCTTTATTACTTGTGCTTTCATTTCTTTTGGGTGAATACTTAGGAGTAGAAATTTTCAGTTATACAGTAACTGTATAACTGAATATAGAGATAATATACAGTTATACATATCTAGCACTTTAGGAAGTGGATAGAAATCCCAAGCAGCTGCATCATTTATAATTCTACCAGCCATAAATGAGAGATTCAATTTCTTCAGATTCTCCCCAAAATGGACTGTCCTTAGCCCTTTTAATTTTAGCTATTCTAGTAGGTGTGAAATGGTGTCTTGTGGTTTCTATTTTCATTTTCTTGATGACTAATGAAATTAAGAACTTTCAAGTGCTTACTGGCCATTTATATACCTCTTTGGCGAAGTGTCTGAATCTTTTTTAAAAATTGAGTTGTCTCTTTTATTACTGAGTTTTAAGACTTCTTTATATATCCTGAATACAAATTTTCTGTCATATATAGTTCTAATATTTATCTCTATACATTGTCTTTTGATTTTCTTTATAATGTCTTTTAAGGAACAGAAGATTTTGGTTTTGACAAAGTTCAATTTCTCAATTTTTTTCCTTTGAGGTTGGTGTTTTGTTTATTTATTTATTTATTTTTTTGAGATGGAGTTTCGCTCTTGTTAACCAGGCTGTAGTGCAGTGGTACAAGCTCGGCTCACTGCAACCTCTGCCTCCCAGGTTCAAGCAATTCTCTTGCCTCAGCCTTCTGAGTAGCTGGCATTACAGCCACCATGCCCAGCTAAATTTTGTATTTTTAGTAGAGACGGCATTTCACCATGTTGGCCAGGCTGGTCTTGAACTTCTGACCTCAGGTGATCCACCCTCCTTGACTTCCCAAAGTGCTGGGATTACAGGCGTGCGACACCAAGCCCAGCCAGTTTTTGTTTGTTTGTTTGTTTGTTTGTTTTTGAGACGGAGTCTCACTCCGTCGCCCAGGCTGGAGTGCAGTGGCACAACCTTGGCTCACTGCAACCTCCGCCTCCTGGGTTCTAGGGCATTCTCCTGCTTCAGTCTCCTGAGTAGCTGGGATTACAAGCGTGCGCCATTACGCCTAGCTAATTTTTGTATTTCTAGTAGAGACGGGGTTTCACCATGTCGGTCAGGCTGGTCTTGAACTCCTGACCTCATTATCTGCCCGCCTCGGCCTCCCAAAGTGCTGGGATTACAGGCGTGAACCACCACACCCTGCCCGTAATTTTTGTAATACTAATGAGTATTTGCTCCAAGGGACCAAATGTTTTCTTCCATGTTTTCTCCTAGATGTTTTATAGTTTAAAACTTTACATTTAGCCCTATGATCCATTTTGAGTTAATTTTTGTTTTTGAAATAAATTAAGCATTAAGGTTCTTTTCTTTCATTTTTAAAAATAATAAACATGCAGTTGGTCCCATGCCATTTGTTGAAAAAAAATCCTTATGCCATTTAATACCATTAGTTAGCACTTGTGTTAGGTTGTTCTTGCATTGCTATAAAGAAATACCTGAGGCTGGGTAGTTTATAAAGAAAAGAGGTTTAATTGGCTCACAACTCTGCAAGCTATACAAGTATGGCACCGACATCTGCTTGCTTCTGGTGGAGGGGTCTCAGAAAGCTTACAATCATGGCAGAAGGCAAAGTGGGAGCAGGCACATCACATGGCAAGAGTGGGAGCAAGAGGGAGAGAAGGAGGAGGTCCCAGAATTTTAAACAAACAGATCTCCTATGAAATAACTAAGTATGAACTTATTTATCATCAAGGGGATGGTGCTAAGTCGTTCATGGGGGGCATACTCCCATGATCCAATTACCTCCCAGAAGTCCCCACCTCCAACACTAAGAATCACATTTCAGCATGAGATTTCGAGAGGATGGACATCCAAGTCATTTCAGCACTTTTGTCAAAAATTAATCGACAGTGTATATATGAGTCTATTTTTGGTATGTTTATTGTGTTTTAATAACATATCTGCCTAACTTTATATCAAAACCATACTATCTTGAGTCGTGTAGCTTTAGAGCAAGATTTGAAATTAGGCAGTGAAAATTCTCAAACTTTGTTCTTTGTATAGACTTTGTTTTATCTATTCCAGGCCCTTTACATTTTCATACAAATTTTAGAATTGGCTTGTCAAATTCTATTTTTAAGAAGCTGCTGCCATGTGAATACAGATCACATTAAACCTACAGGTTTATTTGGTTATTATGTGTCTTGGTATAGTTTTCTTCAAGTTCTTTGTGCTTGGAATTTGTTGAGCTTCATAGATCTTCAAGATTATAGTTTTCATCAGCTTTGGACAAGTTTTGTCAATTTTTAAAAATATTTTTTAGTCTTTTCCGTCTCACTTCTTCAGGGACTCCAATAGCACATATATTTGGCTGGTTGAAGTTATCCTACAGTTTCCTGAGGCTCTGTTTCTTTTATTTACTCTTTTTTTCGAGTCTTATTTTGGCTAGGATTTACTTTGTCTTCAAGTTCACTAATTCTCTCTTCCATAATATCTTTAAAAAATATTTGAGATATAAACATCAAATGTTTTATTTCATCCTACTATACCTGTGATTTTCAAACTTCAAAAAAATTTAATTGACATATAATAATTATATACATTGATGGGGCACAAAAAGATGTGATGATATATGTAAATGCTGTAGGAAGACAAAATCAAGCTAATTCACATATCAACACCTTACAAATTTATCTTTTTATTTTGTGGTGTGAACATTAAAAATCTATTAGCAATTTTGAAATATACAATACATTATTATTAACTGTGTGGTCACCATGCAGTGCAATAGATTACTAAAACTTATTCCTCCAATCATACTTAAATTTTGTACCCTTTGATTAACATCTCCTCTTTCCTCAAACCTCTCCCTCTCCCAGCCTCTGGTATCCCCTTTTCTAGTCTGTTTCTATGAAATCAACTTTTCTACATTCCACACATAACACATGAGTGAGATCAAACGGTGTTTGTTTTTCTGGGCTAGGCTTATTTCACTTGTCCTCCAGGTCATCCATAACGTCAAAAATGACAGTATGTCCTCCTTTTTAAATTTATTTATTGTTTTTGAGACAGTCTTGCTCTGTCACCCAGGTTGGAGTGCAGTGGTGCGATCTTGGCTCGTTGTAAACTCCACCTCCTGGGTTCACGCCATTCTCCTGCCTCAGCCTCCTGAGCAGCTGGGACTACAGGCACCCACCATCACGCCCAGCTAATTTTTTGTATTTTTAGTAGAGACGGGGTTTCACCGTCTTAGCCAGGATGGTCTCAATCTCCTGACCTCGTGATCCGCCCGCCTCAGCCTCCCACAGTGCTGGGATTACGGGCGTGAGCCACCGTGCCCGGCCAGTATTTCCTCCTTTTTAAAAGCCATATAGTAGTCCATGGTGTGTATATACCACATTTTCTTTATTCATTCATTACTTGACAGACACTTAGGTTGCTTTTCATATCTTCAGTATTGTGAATAATTCTGCAATAAACATGAGAATGCAGCTATCTTTTTTTTTTAATCTATTTTTGTTCCTTTTGCATGCTTGGCAATTTTTGATTGCATGCAAGACATTGTGAATATTATCTTGCTAGGTGTTAGTTATTTTGTATTCCTATAATTATTGTTAAACTTTGTTCTGAAATGTGATTAGATTAGTTGGAAACAGTTTGAAACTTTCAGGTCTTTTATTTCAGATTTGTTGGGTGGTACAAGAACTGCATTTAATCTAAGGTTAATTTTTCCCATTAAGGAACTAAGATCCTTCTTAGTACTCTAACAGATGGGTCCCAAAATGAGGTACTCTATTGTGGTTGTTGGGAATAAGCACTCTTCCAAGCTCTGTATTTGATCTGAGCACTATTCTTTCTATTCCCTTAGAGTGGTTCTTTATTGACCCTTCCTCACATTTATTCTCTGACTTCTACTCAGCTCAAGACTTGAAGGGACCAGATGCAGATCTATAGCTTTTTTCCTTTATAGTACTCTGCCTTCTGAACTCTAGTTTCCTTGGCTTCCCCCGTGATATGGTTTGGCCGTGTCCTTACCCAAATCTCATTTTGAATTGCGGCTCCTACAATTCCCATGCATTGTGGGAGGAACCTTGTGGGAGGTGATTGAATTATGGAGGTGCGTCTTTCCTGCGCTGTTCTTGTGATAGTGAACGAGTCTCACAAGATCTGATGGTTTTAAAATGGGGATTTCCCTGCACAAGCGCTCTCTTTGCCTGCTGCAGTCCATGTAATATGTGACTTTCTCTTTCTTGCTTTCCGCCATTATTGTAAGGCTTTTTCAACCACGTGGAACTGTGAGTCCATTAAACCTCTTTCATTTGTAAATTGCCCAGTCTCAGATATGTCTTTATCAGCAACATGAAAACAGATTAATACACCCAGACACCCAACATTTTCTCCGCAACTCAGGAAGACTTAGTTCTGCCTGGGCTCCCCAACTCTGTGCTGCCACCAAGACACTTCCTCCAGATAGTTAGCTAGATAAATGAGTGCTTGCTTCATTTATTTTTGAAGAATCTCTATTTTGGGCTACCTGATGTCCAATATCTTGAGTGTCATTGTTTCATCTGCTTTGTCTGGTGTTTTAGTTGTTTTAAGTGGGAAGGGTAAATTCATACCTTGGATACTCCATCTTGAGAAGTTAGGAGACATTTTAAATGATAGTATTCAAAATTAATAAGGATCTAGTAAAATGAATACTTATGTATTTCTGGGGTTTTACAAATTGTTAAATTTAATGAAAAGAAGTTTTGCAATATATTTATACCAAATATTTTCTCTATGCTTCAAAATTTTACTTTACAGAATATGTTCTAAGGGAATAATTTGAGATACAAAGATTTATGCAGCATAAGCTACACATTATAACATTTTCTATAGTAGTTAAAAACAAAGACATCTAAATGTTTAATAATATGGTAATACTTAAGTAAACTATGCTTTATTCATTGATCAAATATTATGGAGCCATTAAAAAAATAGAATTTGAGAAACATTCAAATCGCAGATTCTTACCATATACTTGCGGTGAGAAAAGCAGTTTGTGAAATTGTAAAACAATAAGATCTTACCTATACAAAAGAGTTTGTGAAGAATTTTGAAAATATACCAAAATGTGAATAGTGGGTAACTGTATTTTGTGTAATTAGTGATGTATTCGCTTCAATTTTCCTTAATGTTTTACATTTTTGATACTGAACACATAACATTTTGTAATACAGTGTTCATATAAAGATCATGGTATTTAAGATACTTTTTCATAATTTATTAGGTTATTTAATAATTTCACTTTAATTGTATTTAAGGAGCTAAGGTCTACATTCTAAACTACTTGTGGTACAATAAAAAATGTCTTAGAGATCATATATATAGACATCAAGTTGCTTATTTTATTTAGCAATTTCTTTTAGATACATATTATTTTCATAGTAGTCTTAAAGATTCTCTGGGAAAAAAGCTAGGTTAAATGTAGCAGCATCCTTGAAGCAAGATGTGGTACATTTTGCAGCCTGTGTTTCAGAATTGAACTTTATTTCACTGCTGATCACTTGGGAATTGGTGAAGAGGTGGAATAAAGATCTTCCCAATTAAGCCTGAGTGCTTCCTATAATTTGTCCCCCCTTTTATTTTCTTTTAGATGGTGGTCTCACTCTGTTACCTAGGCTGGAGTGCAGTGGCACTATCATAGCTCCTTGCAGCCTCGACTTCCTGGGCTAAGGTGACCCTGCCTCCTCAGCCTCCTGTGTAGCTGGGACTACACACCATCATGTCCTGCTATTTTTAAATTTTTTTTTTTTTGTAAATGTGGGGTCCTGCTATGTTGCCCAGGCTGGTCTTGAACTCCCACCCCAAGTAATCTTCCTGCCACAGCTACCCATAGCTCTGGGATTACAGGCATGAGTCACCATGACCAGCCTGTCTTTAATATTTATCATATATTAATGGGGATGTTAGAAGATTAAGAATATAGTCAGTAACTTCAAACAACAAGAATTTGTGTTCCATGTTGTAAAAGTGGGACTTGGAGCAGTTTGTTCCTTGATCTGGGAAACCTCCCTACAGGGAATTGTTTAACTCTGCAATTGTACAGAATTGCCAGTAGGAAACTTATTAGAGATGACTGCTCTAAATGACTAAACTGCTACTCACTCATGATAATCTAATATTTTTCCATTCCATAAGAATTGTATTTCTTTTGCACTTGAGTCCCTTAAGGAAAATGTTTGGTTTTGTTTCTTCTCTAAAGATTTAGAGGAAACTTTTTTTCCCCCTTGATGAGATTTCTGTTTTGTTGGAGTAGCTGCTAACGGCAGACCAGGTGCTCAGAGCCAGAAGCTGAAGGTGCTGACTTCCTGAGAGGCTTGGTGAGACACTGTGCAGAACAATGTTCTTCAAGGGCCCCTGGCGTTACTATGCTAAGGGATCAATTCTTCAGATCAAGACATGGAACCCTGGGAGAGTCTGGCATGGCTGGAAGCAGAAGCTGGGCAGGCTCAGTGGAGACCACTCGTTAGAAGTGCACAGGATGGATCTGTGTGCCTGCAGAAAGTACCGGCAACAGCTCAGAACACACGTGGACTTGAGACAACACACATGTGTACTGTCAGAAGGGACCCAGGACTTTTTGAGTGTGGCTAAGCACCTGCACAAAAAGGTGGAACTTGTAATTTTAGCACTAACTGAAATGGGACCTCAATGGGTCCACAGGCTGGTGAAATCTAATCCATGCTAGTTTCTTCCACATGGCACCACACTGTGAAGTTAGCAAGAGAAATCATGGTCTGACTTTAAGTTCTGAAAAACAGGAAACAATATGACATCAAAGATAATGCAATGGCTTCATAAGTAGAGCAGTAAGAGCACCTTATGAGAATGACCTGTGCTATCTGGTCCCACTTACTGCAGAGTGACGATCAAATGTTTCGCTTTTTGAAGGGGTCACCCTTTACCACATATTCATCGTCTTTGTTGTTGGCCTGGTTTTCTTTCAAAGAAGAACATTAGATGTGCTAGTTAGTAATCCATTACTTTATGGCAGGAACTCTGCATTTCAAAGCAGCAAGAGCTCCTGGAAATAGTTGTGTTAAATTTTCTGCATCTACATTTTTTTTCAACGCCTCTATTTTAAAATTCAAAGATTTGTTATCATGAAGTTTACTACACACAGCAGAGTGTTACAGTAAGATTAGTTTCTGTACATCTATTATCTAATTGGAAAGATGACAAGTGAAAGATAATGCTGCCTCGTATGGTGACAGTTATGCTTTCAACAGTTTTATAGTTCTTAAAATTAAGGGTGAGTCAGATCAGTAAATTAAGTGTATAAAAATATAAGGCAATATGAATAAAACATTTTGGAAATGAGTAGCTTTTAAACTATTGTTCCCTCATTTTTATACTCACTGAATTCCCTTATTAATAAGAATTACGTTTTCACTAGCAGTCGAAGAAACCCAAAAGCTATTACTCATCAGTAAACTATGCTATTACTGTCATGCATACAGTTTCAAGCATATATACAGCAAGTTCCTCTGAATGCAGGAAAATGAAAGCCAGAAATCGGACTTTTCTATAAGGTATTTCAGTAGCAAATTCAGGCAAACAGCCAAGGGTTTCCTCGAGTCTTTCCTGGTTTGAAGGGAAGTAAACGAGAAATGAACTTATGTGGTGATTTACAATGAACACCTTGAAGCAGCTTTGTGTGTTCACTTAGTTTGTTGGCTGAAAACATTATTATTTTAATTTGGCCCAGAAATCTTTTTATTAAAAGGATCATTATATGTTAGAGATGTTTATTGCCTACAGTGGAAAGTTTTATGACAATCTTTAATATCATGAGCAAAGTTTTGCTTGAAATTCTACATACTGGGAAAGCCCAGTAGGATCTGTGACAAAAGTGGAGTTGAGAAACTTCATACAAACAACCTGAAGATAAACGTGTGTCGTTATTTTCCAGTGTTTTACTTTCATTTATTTATTTATTTTTGTCATTTATCACTCTTCTTTCTAACTACTTTTGGATATCCTTAGAGTGAGAGAATTAAGACTTGGGGTCATTTGGTTTGGGCCTGCCAAAAGCAGATCCTGAAACAAAGACTTGACTGCATAGTTTATTTGAGAGGAGATCACAGGCAGCACACAGGGGTAAAAGGGGGAAAGGTGAGACAGGGAAAGGAGAAAAGAGAATAAACCATGTCTTACAGAGAGCAGGGAGCAATTAGGTCTGGATGGGCCTAGGGGGGGTCTCTGAAAAGCCGGAGGGAATTCTCCTCAGCATTCTTCAGTGATAAAGGCAAGGCATTTATTGTCCTGTCTCATTCCCCTTTGATTGAGAGCTGCCCCCCAAGCACATCAATTTCGCTGTCCATCCCTTGATTTTTTTTTTTTTTTTTTTTTGAGACGGAGTCTTGCTCTGTCGCCTATGCTGGAGTGCAGCGGTGTGATCTTAGCTCACTGCAAGCTCCGCCTTCCGGGTTCACGCCATTCTCCTGCCTCAGCCTCCGGAGTAGCTGGGACTACGGGCGTCCGCTACCGCACCTGGCTAATTTTTTTTTTTTTTTTTTTTTTGTATTTTTAGTAGAGACGGGGTTTCACTGTGTTAGCCAGGATGGTCTCGATCTCCTGACCTCATGATCCCCCCACCTCGGCCTTCCACAGTGCTGGGATTACAGGCGTGAGCCACCGCACTAGCCCCCTCCCTTGATCTTGAGGGAGACAAAGCAAGCCCTTATGATAAAAGAGAAAGCCCTCAGGTAGAGACAATGAGAGTTGCTGGTCTTGAAAACCCCTAGCACTCTGAGAAGGGTCTGCTGCTACCGCAGGTGAACTCATGTGGAGGCCACAGAGGCAATTCCGATGTCACATTTATATTCAGTGGAAGGTTGTGGAATTCTTTATACCCTATCATACTCCTAACTCTGGCATGTTAGTCAATGCAAACATAGTGACATGGTGTTAGCACTCTTGCAAAAAAGTGAGATATCTTAAAACATGCGCTTGGTTTCTGTGACAGAGACTGCAAATGGTAGTAGCTTATTCAAGACAGATTTTTTTTTTTCCTACTCATGTAACAAGTTCAGGTTCATTATAAACTGAATAGTTCCAGGTGCCTTGTTGTTGGTTGTGCTGCTATTCCTAGGGCAATATCCTTTTCACATGGACTAAGATGAACTACATCTACTCTACATTCAGGCCCTCAGGAAGTGAGAAAAGGGAAGAGAAAGTGAAAGAGACATTTTTTCCCTTTAAGAGCACAGCTCAGAAATTGCACACAGTGTTTTCCCTCTTAGACCATTGACCAGGACGTAGTCCTGATTCTCAGAAGTGTTGGCAACAATTACCACTATTTTGGGCAGATATTTGCCTAGCCAAACATTCTTTTACCAGGAGGGAAGGGGAAAATGGATGTTGGAGGACAAATAGCAACTTCTGCTACAGACCCCATGCTGACTAATGTGCACCTTCCAGGGCAGATGTGCCTGTATTGTCTTAGTTTCAAAATGGAATCTTTGCACTATATACTATTACAATTTAAAATTCACTCATGCCATTGTGAAAGTCTTAAGACATTCTGAACGTGCATGTGTATGTTTCACTGTGCTGGTACTCATAAAGTTGTTGAGTTGTTTTCCCTCCGTTAGGATAGTTTATGGTTGTGGCAATGATCTTATGTAATGGTAGCAACTTATACAAGTACATATTTTAGTATTTTATCTGCCATAGCCAGCTGCTTCAATTATACCTTCTATTCTCTTTCTCAACTCCTCTGTGTCTTTCTTTCTTTCTTTTCTTTCTTTCTTCCTTTCTTTCTTTTTTCTTTCTTTTTCTTTTTCTTTCTGTCTCTCTTACACACACACACACACACACACACACACACTTGGATGCCTTCTTGTTGAACAATACTTAACTAATTGCCAGCTATATATATATAATATATTATGTATATATAATATATATTATGTGTACATAATATATATAATATATATTATGTGTACATAATATATATAATATATATTATGTGTGTGTATATATATTTTATGTGTGTGTGTGTGTGTATATATATATATATATTTTTTTTTTTAATGAAGCCTCGCTCTGTTGCCCAGACTAGAGTGCAGTGGCATGATCTTGGCTCACTGCAACCTCTGCCTTCCAGGTTCAAGCAATTCTCTGCCTCAGCCTACCAAGTAGCTGGGATTACAGGTGCCTGCCACCATGCCCGGCTAATTTTTGTATTTTTAGTACAGATGGGGTTTCACCATGTTGACCAGGCTGGTCTTGAACTCCTGACCTCATGATGCACCTGCCTCGGCCTCCCAAAGTGCTGGGATTACAGGCATGAACCACCACGTCCAGACTGTTTTTTAAAAAACTGTTTTATTTTTAATTTTTGTGGGTACATATTAGGTATATATATTTATGAGTTACATGAGATATTTTGGTACAGCCATGCAATGAATAATAATCACATCAATGAAATTGTGTATTCATTTCCCGAAGTATTTATCATTTGTGTTACAATCCAATTATACTCTTAATTTTTAAAAAATGTGCAATTAAATCATTGATTATAGTCCCCCTGTTGTGCTATCAAATAGTTGGTCTTATTTACTCGTCTATTTTCTTGTATCCATTAATCATCCCACAAATAAGTGAGAACACGTGAAGTTTGTCTTTCTGTGCCTAGCTTATTTCACTTAACATACTGATTTCCAGTTCCATCCATGTTGTTGCAAATGACAAACTCTTACTCTTTTTTATGGCTGACTAGTATTCCACTGTATATATGTACCACATTTTCTTTATCCACTCATCTGTTGATGGACACTTAGGTTACTTCCAAACCTTGGCTATCATGATAGTGCTGCAGCAAACATGAGAGGGTAGATATCTCTTTAATATACTGATTTCCTCTCTTTTGGGTATATACCCAGCAGTGAGATTGCTGGATTATGTGGTAGCTCTACTTTTAGTTTTTGGAGCAACCTCTAAACAGGTAGATTTACTTTTAGTTTTTTAAGGAACCTCCAAACTGTTCTCCATAGTGGTTGTACTAATTTACACTCCCATCAACAGTGTATGAAAGTTTCTTATTTCCACATCCTCACCAGCATTTGCTTGACTTTTGGATAAAAGTCATTTTAACTGAGATGAGATGACATTTCATATTTTTGATTTGCATTTCTCTGATGATCAGTAATGTCAAGCATCTTTCCATATGCCTGTTTGACAATTGTATGTCTTCTTTTGAAAAATGTCTATTCAAATATTTTGCCTACCATTAAATTGGATTATTAGATTTTTTCCTATAGCGTTTAAGATTCTTATATATTCTTGTTACTAATCTCTTGTTAGATGGGTAGTTTGCAAATATTTTCTCCCATCCTGTGGATTGTCTCTTCACTTCTTGATTGTCTCTTTTGCTATGCAGAAGTTTTTTAACTTGATATGATCCCATTTGTCCATTTTTGCTTTGGTTGCATGTGCTTATGAGATATTATTCAAGAAATGTTTGCCCAGTTCAATGTCCTGGAGAGTGTCCTCAATGTTTTCTTGCAGCAGTTTCATAGTTTGAGGTCTTAGATTTAAGTCTTTAATTCATTTTGACTTGGTTTTTGTATATGGTGAGAGATAGAGGTCTTGTTTCATTCTTTTACATATGGATATCTAGTTTTTCCAACATCATTTATTGAAGAGATTGTCTTGTTCCCAATGTATGTTCTTGGCACCTTTTTCGAAAATGAGTTCACTATTGGTGTGTGAATTTGTTTCTGGGCTCTCTATTCTGTTCTATTGGTCTATGGGTTTGTTTTTATGCCAGTACCATACTATTTCAGTTACTATAACTCTGTAGTATAATTTGAAGTCTGGTAATGTGATTCCCCCAGTTTCGTTCTTTTTGTTCATGATAGTTTTGTCTATTCTGGGTCTTTTGTGATTCCATATAAACTTTAGGACTACCTTTTCTATTTCCATGAAGAATGTCATTGGTATTTTATCAGATATTGCATTGAATCTGTAGATTGTTTTGGGTAGTATGACCATTTTAACAACATCTTTCCACTTTTTTGTGTGTATCCTCTTCAATTACTTTCATCAGTATTTTATAGTTTTCACTGTAGAGACCTTTCACTTTCACTTTGGTTAAGTTAATTCCTAGGTATTTTATTTGTGGCTATCGTAAATGGGATTACTCTTTTGATTTCTTTTTCAGATTGTTCACTGTTGGCATATTGAAATGCTACTGATTTTTGTATGTTAGTTTTGTATCCTGCAACATTACTGAATTTATCAGTTCTAAGGTTTTTTGATGAAGTCTTTAGGTTTTTTAAAATATGAGATATATCATCTGCAAACAAAAATAATTTGACTTCTTCATTTCCAATTTGGATGCTCTTTATTTATTTCTCTTGTATGATTGGTCCAGCTAGGACGTCCAGTACTATGTTGCATAACAGTGGTGAAAGTGAGCATTCTTGCCATGTTCCAGATCTAAGAGGAAAAGCTTTCAGTTTTTCCCCATTTAATATGATTCTAACTGAGGGTCTGTAATATATGGTGTATTAGTCTGTTCTCATACTGCTAATAAAGACTGTGTGATTTATAAAGGAAAGAGGCTTAATTGACTCATAGTTTCATGTGGCTAAGGAGGCCTCGGGAAACTTACAATCATGGTGGAAGGGGAGGCAAACACATCCTTCTTCACATGCCAGCAGGAGAGAAAACTGTCAAGCAAAGAGGGGAAACCCCTTATGAAACCATCAGCTCTCATGAGAACTCACTCACTGTCATGAGAACAGCATGAGGGTAACCTCCTCCATGATTCAATAGCCTCCCACTGGGTCCTTCCCATGATACATGGGGATTATGGGAACTACAATTTAAGATGAGATTTGGGTGAAGACACAGACAAACCATATTATATGACTTTCATTATGTTGAAGTATGTTTCCTCTATACCCAGTTTTTTTGAGGGTTGTTATCACTAATGGGTGTTGAACTTTTTCAAATGCTTTTACAGCATCAGTTAAAATGATCATATCATTTTCTTCAATCCTTCATTCTGTTGATATGATGTATCATATTGATTGCTTTATGTATGTTAAACCACTTTTCATCCCTGAGATAAATCTCACTTGGTCATGATGAATGATTTTAATGTATTGTTGAATTCAATTTGCTAGTATTTTGTTAAGGATTTTTCATCTATATTCATCAGCGATGTCAGCCTGTAGTTTTCTTTTTCTGACATATCTTCCTATGGTTTTGGTATCAAGTTGATACTGGCCTCATATAATGATTTTGGAAGTATTCCCTCCTCCTCTATTTTGGGAACAGTTTGAGTAGGATTGGTATTAGTTATTTAAATATTCGGTAGAATTCAGCAGGGAGGCCATAGGGTCCCAGGCTTTTCTGTACTGGAAGATTTTTTTTTATTATAGCCTCAATCTTGTTACTTGCTCTTGGTCTGTCCAGGTTTTGGATTTCTTCATAGTTCAGTCTTGATAAGTTGTATATGTCTAGGAATTTATCTATTTCTTTTAGATTTTCTAATGTATTGACAAATAGTTGTTTATCGTAGCCACTAAAGATACTTTGAATTTCTGAAGTATCAGTTATAATATCTCCTGTTTCATCTTTGATTTTATTTACTTTGGTCTTTTATTTTTTTCTTAGTCTCGCTAAAGATTTGTCAATTTCATCTTTTCAAAAACCAACTTTTTTGGTTTCATTGATCGTTTGTATTGCTTTATTCATTTCAAATTCATTTATTTCTTTTTTCAGTTTTTTTTTTTTTTATTAAACTCTAAGTTCTGGGGTACATGTGGAGAATGTGCAGTTTTGTTGCATAGGTATACACGTGCTATGGTGACTTCCTACACCCATCAATCCCTCACTTACATTAGGTATTTCTCCTAATGCTATCCTTCCTTCTGTTCTATTGGTCCCCTACTCCCCAACAGGCCCTGATGTGTAATATTTCCTTCCTTGTGTCCATGTGTTTTCCTTGTTCAACTCCCACTTATGAGTGAGAACATGCGGTGTTCGGTTTTCTGTTCTTGTGTTAGTTTGCTGAGAATGATGGTTTCCAGCTTTATCCATGTCCCTGCAAAGGACATGAACTCATCCTTTTTATGGCTGCATAGTATTCCCTGGTGTATGTGTGCCACATTTTCTTTATCCAGTCTATCATTGATGGACATTTGAGTTGGTTCCAAGTTGTTGCTATTGTAAATAGTGCTGCAATAAACATACATATGTATGAGTCTTCATAGTAGAATTATTTACAATCCTTGGGGTATATACCCAGTAATGGGATTGCTGGGTCAAATGGTATTTCTAGTTCTAGATCCTTAAGGAATCGCCACACTGTCTTCCACAATGGCTGAACTAATTTACGCTGCCACCAACAGAGTAAAAGCGTGCCTATTTCTCCACATCCTCTCCAGCATCTGTTGTTTCCTGAATTTTCAATTATTACCATTCTAACTGGTGTGAGATGGCATCCCATTGTACTTTTGAGTTGCATTTCTCTAATGACCAGTGATGATGAGCTTTTTTTCATATGTTTGTTGGTCGCATATATGTCTTCTTTTGAGAAGTGTCTTTTATATCCTTTGCCCAATTTTTGATGGGGTTGTCTGTTTTTTTCTTGTAAATTTGTTTAAGTTCCTTGTAGATTCTGGATATTAGCCCTCTGTCAGACGGATAGATTGCAAAAATTTTCTCCCATTCTGTAGGTTGCCTGTTCACTCTGATGGTAGTTTCTTTTGCTGTGCAGAAGCTCTTTAGTTTAATTAGATCCCATTTATCAATTTTGGCTTTTGTTGCCATTGCTTTTTGTGTTTTAGTCATGAAAGTCTTTGCCCATGTCTATGTCCTGAATGGTATTCCCTAGGTTTTCTTCTAGAGTTTTTATGGTTTTAGGTCTTATATTTAAGTCTTTAATCCATCTTGAATTAATTTTTGTAAAAGTGTAAGGAAGGGGTCCAGTTTCAGTTTTCTGCATATGGCTAGCCAGTTTTCCCAACACCACTGATTAAATAGGGAATCGTTTTCCCGTTGCTTGTTTGTGTAAGGTTTGTCAAAGATCAGATGGTTGTAGATGTGTGGTGTTGTTTCTGAGGTCTCTATTCTGTTCCATTGGTCTGTATATCTGTTTTGGTACCAGTATCATGCTGTTTTTGTTACTGTAGCCTTGTAGTATTGTTTGAAGTCAGGCAGTGTGATCCCTCCAGCTTTGTTCATTTAGCTTAGGATTTAATTTACTCTGCAGGCTCTTTTTTTGGTTCCATGGTTTGGTACCAGTACCATGCTGCTTTTGTTACTGTAGCCTTGTAGTATTGTTTGAAGTCTGGCAGTGTGATGCCTCCAGCTTTGTTCGTTTAGCTTAGGATTTACTTTACTATGCAGGCTCTTTTTTTGGTTCCATGTGAAGTTTAAAGTAGTTTTTTTCCCAATTCTGTGAAGAAAGCCAGTGGTAGCTTGATAGAGATAGCATTGAATCTATAAATTACTTTGGGCAGTATGGCCACTCAGTATGATATTGGCTGTGGGTTTGTCATAAATACCTCTTATTATTTTAAGATACGTTCCATTGCTACCTAGTTTATTGAGAGTTTTTAGCATGAACGGGTTTTGAATATTATGGAAGACTTTTTCTGCATCCATTGAGATAATCATGTGGTTTTTGTCATTGATTCTGTTTATGTGATGGATTACATTTATTGAATTGTGTATGTTGAACCAGCCTTGCATCCCAGGTATGAAGCGGACTTGATGGTGTTGGATAAGCTTTTTGATGTGCTGCTGGATTTGGTTTGCCAGTATTTTATTGAGGATTTTCACATTGATGGAAAAGATAGGAAAAAAAGGAAGTCAATTTATCTCCCCGGAGCACTTCAGCCCACGGTGGAGAAGCTTGCAGAGAAACCCAAGTTCTGATCACTGGGATAGGCAATTCCCCTCTGGCTGGAGTTGTTCAAGTGCTCCCTCTGTGCACAGGTGCTGGCTGAGCCCCACATGGCTTTATTTTATGCTATGACAGGGCAACGTTGAGTTCCATGTAAAGTCTCCCAGTCACTGTTCTCTCCTTCCCAAAAGTGGACAGATTCTGTCTCCACACTGTTCAGCTGTTGCTGGGGGATGGAAAGTGGGTGTTGTTAGAGCTTCAGAACTGTGTCTCCTGACCTCCTCAATGCCTCTGCCAAGGATATGACCTTGAAACCAGGTGCTCTGATTGCTTCCCTGATTTTTAGTTCTTGTGATGCCGCTTTTCTGTGAGTAGATAGTTGTTAAAGTTTGGTGTACCAGCAGGGGGAATGAATGGTGTAGGTTTCTGTTCCACCATTTTGTTCCACACTCAAAATAAATAAAGTAGGTTTTGATAATATTTTTCCCTCTTTCCCTTAAATTTGACATTGTTTTCTTAAAAGTGTCACAGTTGGACTTTCTCATGATAACCTCTTGCCTTCTCGTTCAAGTGCTACAGCTAATATCTGTCAATTTCTCTTATGCCAGCTTTCCACTTTTCCTGCCTTGCTCATCCCCTGCAAAAAGAGGGCATCTTCACTTTATCTCTTAGGAGTGGAATTACCTCCCATAGTATATTGAAGAGCTACATATGCTTCTTTCCAAAACTTGAAAAAAAATTTTCTCATTTGTAATGTTAAAACTCACACACAGTGAAATGGATCACTAGGATGTTATTGGTGATTGCTGGAAACAGGAGGAGATAGAATTGAGGACAAGTGCTGTGTTCCTAAAGGGTAGGAGATGCACTTGTCTCTACCTATATCCATACATGACTTACGCATATATTCTATAAATTTACTATAATCATTGATATTGTGATAGTGATTTTATCTGAAATTCTTCATATGCTGGGAAAACTGCTGACTTCTAGTTAAGTGGCAGAGCTTGGATTTGAGTCCTGGGCTGCATCCTTAGGCATATGCTGCTGGGTTTAGGATTGTGGTCATTAAGAAAAGTTAGGAATGTGGCTTAAAGTGGGTCACAGGCAAAACTTCCAAAAAAATAAAAAACTTTTGGAGACCCTGGTTTAGCTTTCTGCATTAGTAGAGTTTCAAATCAGAATAAAAGGCTATAAATGCTCAGATTTCTGGAGGCTTGTCACGCCTTCCCGTTTTTGCAGAAACGATCTGTGGATTTCCGTGGAGGAGCTGCAGTCTGCACTGCTGCAGAGAGGGCCTGAAGCACCAGAGCAGTCGCAGAGGCAGAGGCCCCTCTTTGAGTAGTGGGGAGGGAAGCACCCACCTGCTCCAGGTAAGGTGAGAGCTCTGTGCAGTATAAAACTATAAACGTCCTAACACATCTCAGTTGGCTTTGATAAAGTAGCAGGGTGAGCCTGTTGAGAAAGATTATTGTTTATTCTAAGATGGGAGACTTGACCTCATAACAAAACTGTGTGGGAGCCAGAGAATGGAATTTTAGGAAATGAAATTTCTATAGGGCTGAAAGCTTGACAAGCAGTACCCTCACATAAGGTTTCTCTTTTATCCTACTAATATCTCCTTTTCTTATTATTTTTTAGGATTATTATTGTTATTTTATGGATGAGGAAACCAAGAACCAGGGAGTTTAAATATCTTACCAATCTGGTCAGTAAGTTTCAGAGGAAGTACTTGGCTCTTTCTCTGGATGTATTTCATCTTTGAAATTCAGAACTGATGTGGGATGGAGACTCCTGCGTAGCACAGATTATAATAATAAAAAGTTAGAATGACTCAGTTATCTATTCCCAGTCCCTTTCCTTCTCTCTCTGATTTCTCTTTCTGATTCTTAATCACAAGCTGTAACCACGTTGCTAAGCACCTGACATGGTTTGGATGTTTTGTCCCCCTCCAAATCTCATGTTGAAATGTGATTCCCAGTGTTGGAGGCAAGGCTTAGTTGGAAGTGTTAGAGTCATGGGGGCAGATCCCTCATAACTGGCTTGGTGCACACATGATTGAAATAAGTCTAAAATAACTTAAAGTGTGTAACTGGATTGTTTGTAACTCAAAGGATAAATTATTGAGGGAATGGATACCCCATTCTCCTTGATGTGCTTATTTCACATTGCATGCTTGTATCAAAACATTTTAGGTACTCCATAAATATATACACCTACTATGTACCCATAAAAATGTTTTTTAAAAGTGAATTCTTGCTGTTAGTTCACTAGAGAGCTGGTAGTTTACAGGAGCCTGACTCCTCCTCCTCTCTCTCTTGCTTCCTTCCTCAACACGTGATACACTGCCTCTCTTTCACCTTCTGCCATGATTGAAAGCTTCCGGAGATCCTCACCAGAAGCAGGTGCTGGAGCCATGCATCTGTACAGCCTTCAGAATTGTGAACCCAATAACCTCTTTCCTTCATAAATTATCCAGCCCTAGGTATTTGTCTATGGCAATGCAAAAATGGACTAACATAGCACCCTTGAAGCTGAGGATCCAAAATACTTCCAGTTGGGTTCAAAAAGCATCGCCCACTGCTTCAGGCTGAACTGGAATTTCATCCATCCTCAGTAACTACTGGGGTACACTTCCTGAGGAGCCCCAAACTCTACAAATTAGTCTGCCTCCTCAGTTTCTCTAAGGGTGATGACAGCAGCCCACGTCATGAGCCCACACAAGGGCCATGCATTTGGTTAAGCTCTTTTGATATTTCATTGTACTTAAGACTGAGGTTCACTTTAGGATATTGGTTATATCATTGCCTCATTTTACAGTTGAGAGACTTAGAGCTTAGAGAAGTCACTTGTCCAAGGTCATAGCAGGGCCAGGATGCGGACCCAGAACTACCTGTCCCCAATGCCCCCACTTTTGGTCACCTTGATAGGTGTCAGCTCCATCACTGAGGAGGGCCTTTGGTCACTTGGATGTGCCTCCCACTTCTACTGAATGATCAGCATCAACCTCACATAAAAGAATACCATGAATATACTGCACAGGGGATACCCACACATCTTGTGTCTTACTTCTGCTGCCATTAGTCAAGAAGAGAGATTTCTCCTTCTATGATTGCACTTTTGTTTATTATTCAGTGTTATTTCTCTACATAGATATTTACATTATCTTAATTTTTCAAGCTTTCCTCCACACATTCCTAGTCATAATCCATTTTGTCCTTAACTTTTCCCTTGCTTCTGCCAAACCTTACTTTTTCATTGAAATTCACAGATATAATGTCTCCCAAGGAGGATAAAATTCCTGGCTGATATTAACCCTTGCCATGTATTTCATAAATCAATTTTTATAATGTCCTTAAGTTAATATAGGATCATGTGGAGATAACGTTCAAAAGAGTTGCAAAGAAAGTGCAATTGAAGGCAGAATTATTCTTCAAACAATTGAATGATAGTTACCAAATTGTGTGCTAGACACTAATGAAGATTCTTGATCACAGTGACATGATTACTCTAATTTTCATGATTTCTATTCTCTATTCAGTCTATCTACATTTCTTCTTGTCTGCCACTTATTACATATTAGGTACACAAAGATTACTAAATAATAAAGTCATAAGTGAGTAACGAGAATATTTTATGAAAACATTTTCCCTCATATATAAAACCCAAATTTGTTGATTAACTGGTAGGGCCAGTGTGTGCATGCATGTGTGTGTGTGTGTGTGTGTGTGAGAGAGAGAGAGAGAGAGAGATAAAATTTATAAATGTGATTTTACATGCAAGCTATATAAAATCACATAAAATATTTGAAACTACATAAAAATGTATACTTTCATATAAAATACATGTAAAATCCTACATATATGATATATCATATGCAAAATGTCAATATATATAAATAGCATATATGATTATGTATTTATCTCATATATATGATTTTTACATATATTTTAACATATATACAATTTAAATTTTTAAAACAAATCTGGGATACTCTTCTAGTCTGGAAGTCTTGGGGCCTCTTCTAAGGGCACTGCTCATCTCCAGAGGGATAATCTGTGTAATCTGTGATCTTCTCCCTGACATGCTCTGGGATATTCTACTGCTAAACCTAAAGTGGATCCAGGAGAGGTTCCTTCCGGCTCAGGGTGGTGAGGTCTGAGAACAGCCAACAGGTATTTAATAAATGTTCTAATTGGCAAGCCAGGGCCAAGTATAAATGGTCTGGGATCACTTTTCCTCAGTGAGGTGGTAATAGTGGTCCTCACTTGTACTGTGTTTCCTGAGCTTGAATGTGCACTCCCAGACCAACTGCATGTGAGCTTTACAGGGAGCTGCTGAGGCAGCATCAGAGGCACTCCTGGCTTGATTTTACAGAATACAGAATCTGATGTCTCCTTAGGTAAATCATAAAGTGCCTTGGTCATGAAGCAGCAAATAAGTGGGAGATATAGAACTAGATCTTAGGTTTTTTTTGTTTCCTAGTTTATTGCCTTTCCTATTACATTTTACTCTGCCTCTTCCTCCCTTCAATAGTTTAATGCATTCCCAGGAGAGAGGGGGTACATTAAAAGGCAAGCCCATTGATATTGTACAAATTTTTCAGATAATATGCATTCTATCTTATTTTTCATACTCTAACTATGGAGCACAAATGAATTATTTTTCCCTTAAGTGTCATGGTTTTAAAGTTCTATCCTGGTTGACAACCTGCTTTCAGCCTCATGTCATTTTACACAGTTGACATATGAGCCCATCTCTCCTTCTTGTCCTCCCCCCCACCTTCAGTAATTGGGTTTATAATAGAAACACTAACTCAACATTAACTAAAGTGATACTGTCAAGTGATATGATAAGACGGCTGGGTCATGTTTTATAGTAATGGATTCTCTTTGGGCTTCCTTTCCAAGATCATGAGATGGTCCCTCACCCCTTAAAGGGCAAACAGAAAGTGTGGAAGCCACAGCAGAAGGAAATCTGTGGCAAGTTATGCCTCCATTGTAACTTCATCCCCAGCATGGTAAAACAAACAAACACCCAAACAATCTTTTGTTAAAAGAAAATATGAACGGGATATTTTAGAAAAAGAATAGATAATGAGATGAGGCCTGTAAAATGAAATGTAATTTTGTTCCACCAATTAATTTACCTTCCTATGGAGTTGTTTATAGTAGTTACTTGATCACATTCATGTGAATCTCTTTATTTTAACCCTTTAGCACTACAGTGTAATAATCCCTTCCTTGGTTTCTCTTACTTGATTTAGGACAGATAAAATTTTCAAAAGAAAACAAAAAGGAAATCATTGCACAGACAGTGGGAAGAAATACAGAGAGTATCAGAATAGTAAACCTTATAGAGATTTCTGCTCCTGTCTTAGTAACATCTAGAAAAAGATGACTGACAAAGTTTGGTAGGGCTGATACAGTTTTGCAGATGCCAAAGATGAGGCTTTGATCTTTCTCAATATGTTCCTTATGCCAGGCCAACTTAAAACTTGACTGTAGCACTTATTATCTGTGTCACATGTTGCAAGTTACAAAATCTCAGCTATTTAACCTGAAAAATGGGAATCATAAGCGCACCTACTCCATTGGATTGTTGGGGGAATCAAATGAGGATGATGCATTTAACAAATTGCCTGGTATAGAGTAAATACAGTCACCCTTTGTTATCCATGGGGGATTGGTTCCAGAATACTCCATGAATACCAAAATCCTCAGATGCTTCAGTCTCTTATGTAAAATGGTATAGGATTTACATAAAACCTATGCACATCCTTCTGTATACTTTAAATCATCATTAGATTACTTATAACACCTAGTATGACTTAGGAAATAATGATAAGAAAAAAGTCTGTACATGTTCAGTACAGATGCAACCATCCATTTATTTTCCTAATGTTTTGATCAGTGTTTGGTTGAATCCATGGATGCACAATCTATGCATATGGAGGGTCAACTGTACTCATTAAACACCATCTATAATTATTACTATATATGTTGACTGACAAAACCAGGGTCCTGAGAATGCAATCATATCCTTAGAAAATGCCAGAAAAAAGAGGATTCTAGGTTCTCTACCTTCCTCAGGCTAGCACACTTAGCTTTTGCTTTTGGTCAGAGGGATGAGTTTCTTTCTTAATACTTACTTTCATAATGCAATGATTTCATCCATCAGCTGAAGTCTCTCCCTTTTAGATACAATGGAATGGGGGTTTGTCTTATACTTTACACATCTGCTGCATAATTCCCTAAAGAAACCAAAGGACATAAGAGCCTCCACCAGCCCACAGGCCTTGTTTCTAACACATAAAGCAACTCTTTTATGTTTAAAATTATATATTTCCAAATAAATAATTGGAAATACATAATTCTATTTTGTACTTTTTCTTGTTTTCTACTAATCACTTAACATTTTTGTGCATGTCATACAGAAACATTTAAAATTTTTGGGAAAATTTTAAGAGTAATATAGGAAGTCTGTTGGGTTATTAACTGATGAAAGATTTTGAGAAAGAGAATAACTTTTGCAAGCTTCACTTCTAAAGTTATATTTCTAGATTTGTTGGATATTTGCTTGAAGAGCCTCGCCTATTTTTACAAGCCCAAATGTTGAAGACCAAAAGACACTGGCCAGAAAATAAAGCTACGTGTCTTTATAACTGTGCAGAATTTTAGAAAACCACAAGACTATGACTCACACTGCTGCTATGTAGACATCCAAGCTGTTGGGGTCACTCGCTGTGCTTACGGTGTGTATTTGCTGGATAAGAGTGCTTCAGAATTATTTTTCTGGCTTAAAGTTTTTGGACATATTGCTGGGTGAGAAGCAGGAAGTATTGCAAATTCCCTTGTTTTGGTTATTTTTGTGATGAGTGCAGAATAGATGTCCCTGGAGGAGACAGCTACGTTCTGAGCAGAGTGCCCTGAGATTTGTGTAAGTGTAAGTGTAAGTGTAATGGTTATAGAGCCCTTCTTCCAGGGAATATTCTGTTTGCTTATGATAAATATAGGAGGTAAAAGTCAGGGGTCTCTGTTAGAAAGGGCAGGCGGATTTTTCCCAGTGAGCAGATTGCCCGACCTGCAGAAGGCTCAAACTTGATTGCCCCACTGCTGGGCTATCTAGATGCCTCCCAGGTGACCTGGTTACTCCTCCCCCATAGAGATCAGTGTGCATTTGCACACCATCTTTTCAATCTGAAAAAGGTCATGGATGCTTCCAGTGTATTCACATCTAATCTGAGGAGAAACCTGATTCTTTAAGTAAAATGCTGTCTATCAGGTGTGTATCTCTTAACAACACAGTCCAAATGGTCAAGAATTATCTCCAGATTTTCAAAGGTAAATGTGAGCCCTAAGCAGACCCATCCTTAAATGGCTCACATGAGAGATATGTTTCCTTCTTTTTTTCTTACACAGATTCTTTACAAAGTAAAACAATCTCTAAGGGATTTTGCTCACCCCCGGAAAGAAGGAACTCAATTCAGACAGAGGCACTGTGACCAATTCACCTCATGACCCACTCTGGTTAGAACGTTGCCCCCGGGGCTTGAATGTGGAATATTCTCTCCCTACTCAGCTGCTCCTGACAGCCTCTCAAAGGAGCAAGTAGTGCAGCAGGAATTAGTGATGGAGAAGGGAAGATGGATTTCAGAATCCAGGTTGTACAACTTTGCAGTTGTATGCCTTTCACTGAAAGCCCGGCAAGGAGATTTAAGGATGGGATACCAAAGTTTGATGTTTGAATATAACAACTTGTCCCAATATAAAATGAGACTGGGCATTACTGTATGATCTGTATGGGACTGTAGCCGAATGAGAATGTCATCGTGGGATGACAACTTGGAGGTGATAGGATGCAACCCTAAATGAGCCACATGCATCCTTAACCCCTCTGTACTAGAGAAAGGAGTTTGGGGATGGGAGGCCTGGGGACCAGACCCAGGGATTCTGGTGTCCATTTCTGTCTTGATGGCACAGATAAGAAATCTTATTGTGGCTAAGGTTGCCTGGCAAGTAATTGCCAGGATGGAGTGCTAAGCAAGCAGCCGCCGTGTCAGAGAATCTGACCTTGGGAAGATAATGAGACAAGGAGAATTCAGAACAGATGAAAGCCAAGAGCACCTACTTTATCTACTGACAGCCAGAGAACACCTTCATGCTCAATCAGTTCCTGCTAATGAGACAAGATGGGGCAAGATGGTAAAACAGCAGTAACAGGCAAACTTTTTTTTTTCAGCTTAATGATCTATAACTTAGTTAGATAAAATTGTCTTTTAGGTCAGGCAGCAACATAAGTCTGAACATTAAATATATATATATGTGTATATATATGTGTGTGTGTGTGTATGTGTGTGTATGTATGTGTGTGTGTGTGTGTGTGTGTGTGTATATATATATATATATATATATATATATATATATACACACAACACCTGAATCATTTTGGTTTTGTTTACTTTGTAAAGGAAGTGATGAGGCTGAAGGAAATAATGAAGGCTGAGGTTGAGGGAAGCCCCTGTATGCTTTGAACACACCATTTTCTGATGGAGTCTACTAGGCAGACAGTATTTTATATTAAAATGCGTGCCATGACCAGTACATTCCTTAAATCATTCTCTTTTACAAATCCTGTCACTAGCTGTTTTAACGTCCAACAGGAATTTTAACATGCACCTGACACTTTTAATTAATGAGTGCTTTAGTCTTTCTCTTCTGTGCTGCAAGTTATTACATGCTTCCTGGAGATGACACTGCAGTTTCAATAAAGATTGGAACACCTATCAACAGGGGAGTTTTTGGACACCTCCTTCTTGTTTTTACAGTTGCAGAAATGGTGTCCAGGTCACGAGAGAAGGGACTGTTTCTGGGTGCCACTGCTTTAGGTACTAAACATACGGTCTCATTTAATTTTCCCTCACACTTTTTGTGGCACTGCTTACTTAGCTTCCTTTATAGATGAGAAATCTGAGACCTCACAGAAATTACAAAAGTTCTCCAGAGTCCTATATCCGCTAGTGTGTCATCATTGATCATTTTACTGCCAAAGTGTCTGTCCTTTTCACTGCATCCTGATAGCTGAGTTTTCAAGATAGTCACATGGAAAGGGGTGAAGGGTATGATTCATAAAAACAAAATCATTGTCTTTAAGATATGAGAAAGCTGGTTCTGAATGAATCTTTTTTTTTTGTTAAAATATACAATGTTTTTTGAAAGAGTGTGATAAAAGATAAGTGTAATGTCATTGGCAAAATTGGTGGTACCCCATCTGGGTCAGAAACGGTTAGTGGGTTCTTGAGCAGCTGAAGATGACGTCTTGTTGATGCTACTGAGGTCTGCAGGACTATTTTCTTGCCTTCTGAAGAGGGGAAAGGCTACACCATGGCCTTTATTTGCTCTATCTGTACGCACAGACACATGCACACTCACACATATACACATCAGAGGAATCACAATTGAGCAGAAAGCTGCTTTCAGGAGTAACAGATGAAGAAGGAACATAGACAAGTGCCTGGTTAAGCAGCAGGGTGTTGCAGAGGAGGTTATTTAATTCTGCTGTACATCTTCTGGATGGTCTGAGGAAGTTTATATTATATTGCACTAGTGACATGACATGATACTGGACCGCACAGTGGGTTGTGCCCTGTGGCAGTTGCACTGCGTCATTCAGCCACTGAAGATTTGGAACGTCCATTGTTTTCCTCTAAACACTTCAACTTACGTTTACCAAGCTACTCCTTATGTGGCCATTTAGTTAGCCTTGCAAGTTTGTTTGGTTGAAGAAAACTTAGAAATTTATATAATTGGAATGAAATCTGCTTCTTCTAGATTGTTCCTGAAAATATTATTTCTGGAAACTCTGATGCTTATGTTGATTATCCTACTGCAGTATTCCCTCTAATACCACAGTAGTTGAATTTCTATCATAGCTTTTGAGGTGGTGCTTTGTCAATACTTTTCTAATGGCCTTAAAATGCTGCTCTGTTGGTCTTCTCCTTGCCCATATACTCATTGTCTTTTCTTTGCTCCTATCATCTCTGCAGAAAGATGAAGCTTTTTTTAAATCAGCCCTCTCAAGAGGTTGCGATGAAGGGCCTGGTGGTCTTATCTATCTTAGTTTCCACTAAGTTGTCAAATTTGGGAAAGTCTCATAGAGTGTTATTTTCTAGGGCTATTCTGAAACTCAAAATTCCAGTTTTGCTCCCCTTGTACTTTACGATTGAGGAACTCCACAGGAATAAAAGCCAAGCGGCAGAACCTTCTTTCTGCTGTGTGAGTCTCTCTCTCTCTCTCTCTCACACACACACACACACACACGTGCACAGGTGCCCTCATCCCACTTGTATAACTGTTTCAATTTTACATTCTATGCTCCCTCCTCTACTACATCCCTCCAAACTTTCCAATTTTCGTGACCAGAATATAGAAGAAGTAATGCTAAGTATGTTTCCCACTTCAATTATTAGAGAACACTTTTGCATTTGAAAACTGCTATGTGAATAATCAATGCTTTCATTCATGACAACCGTTTGAAACAACATGATTCCATATGTACCAGCACTGCAGTGTGTTTAAATTTTGTTCTCTGCCCTGGTCACATTAGTCCTGGAATTGAAGAGGTCTTAGCATTTAGGTGTGGATTGCTAATGACAAATTGAGAGATTATAGAGAAATCTAAGATTCCTGTAAACCATACTAAGCCCTTTTTCACTTTGTGTCTCTTAAGAGACTTTTCCCACTAATTCTGAAATAATTAGAAATAGGAAATGTCTCTTAATCCAGCCCAAAGCTCATTTTATCCTCTCATCCTATTACCTGTGGTAGCATTTTAAAATTGCTACAGTTGTGAATCAGATTATATATTGCTGTCATTTCTTTAGACCATGACTGTTTTGAAGGCAAAGTCTGCATTATTCCAAACTCCTGACACATAACAGGCCCTTAATGAGAGTTCATCGAACCAATAATTGAATAATGTTTATCCAGTTGTGTCTGGGGCGTGTGGCAGAAAGGACCCTAGGCTGGGAGGCAATGGATCTAGGCTGAAGACCTGGCGCTGCCAGTAACTAGCCATGTATTCCTCAAGAATTTACTTAACTTTTCTTGTCAGTTTCCTCACTGGCATAACAAAGGAGCTGATGTAGCTGTTCTCTTCTAGATCAATTCTATGACATGCTTTTCTTAGTGACATTTAAAGTCATCTTCCAATCACCTATGATAAATGGTTCTTTAGCAAAAGAAGAGGGCGGATAGGAGGAGGCAGGGCTGAGAAGTGCTTCTGACAAATCTAAGGCCGTGAATAAGACTCCAGTCCCTATTCCTTGCTTTTACAATTAAGCAGATGGCTTTTCCTCCTCACCACAATTTCCTTTCCTAAATTATCAAATATTAAAAATATCTTATTTTTTATTCTTTGAGTACCTGTCACTAACGTCAGTGGAAGATGGCTCAAAGTCATGCTGGATGGCTAGCAGAAGGAAGCTAGGTGAGGATTAAAATATGACAACTACTCAGATATTGATGTCTAAGCCTTGATTTCAGTAAGGTGATTTTGGCCACCTGGATAAGAGCTATTTTTTAAAATCTCGCTTTTTAATTGCACCTTCTTATGGGCATGATGGATGGTCGGGGTGACAGGCAACATCTGCCCCTGACGGCATGTTATGTTGTCATGCAGAGAGTCAGTGCAGCCCAGTGGACCTCTTGGGGTGGGGCGAGTCAGGGAGCGCACGTTCTAACCCCAGCTCTGTCCTTCAAACTTGTGGGATGACCTTACAGAAGACACTTAACTAATCTGTAACTCTGTTTTTTATCATTCATAAACATGGAGGAAATCACAACTTTTCAGCCTTTAGTGGAGGACTAGCTAATAAATCATTGGAACGTGCTTGGCAATAAAATGCTCTGCAGAAAAGCAGAGAACTAACAGCATGCAAATGGACTAGAAATTGCATTTGTCCAGGAAAAGTAAATTTTGCTTAAACTCACATTAGGAGAAATGAACATATTCTTAACAGAATACCTTTAAAATAATGAACAAAAGTTTTAATCGAATCTTCCCAGCCCCCTGAACAGAAGAGTCTAGTTGGGGTAAGGGGCGGGGCTGGGACCTCAGTTTAGCTTGAGTTGAGGAACGTGCTCACTTACATAGTACAGGTATCTTATTGGAGTTCTAATTCTGCTGAAGAAGAAGGGAGTCTAAACTGGGATACCAGTACCAGGAAGTCAATCTCAAGCCAGGAGTCAGATAGTTTGGTAAGGAGTATGGGAAAGAAGACCTTTAAAGGAGACAGCCTCCAATTATGGTGGCAGTTTTAGTGTCATCATTCCTGTGCTGGTATGTCTCTGATTCCATGGACAAAGCCTAGAGTTTCTCAGACTAAAAAGACTGCTATCTCAATAGTTTAACTTTTATTTTTAAATTCAGTTAATGATTCCACCGCAGTTTTTAAATTTTTCTCTGCCCTAGTGCTAGCTGGCTCCCTTTTCTGCCCACTTCTCCAATATAAATCCCATCTATCCTTCAAGCCTCCCTCCTCTAGTAGTTTCTCTCAACTGTGGATCTTTTTATCTTTGGTGACTTTGGGCTCCAAAGAGCCTTCATATTTGGTCTCAGCTCATCTTGCCAATCTCGTTTATTTATTTATTGATTTATTTGGAGGAACTAATTTATTAGTTCATTAGTGCATTATTTATTCACTATGTTGCCTGGGATGGAGTGCTGTGGCTATTCACAGGCATGCAAACACTTGGGCACAAGCAATCTTCCCACCTTAGCTTCCAAAGTTGTTAGGACTGCAGGGGTGCTTCACTGCACCCAGCTTCATCTTGCCAATCTTGAGTGCAACTAGCACATACAGCACCTTTGAAGAAAAGTCATAAAGGCTCTCCATCCAGGGGAAGAATAAATGACAAAAAGCATTGCCAGCTCTACCCCAGCCTCCTTTCTTCCCTTCCTTTTCCTCTTTTCATTCCCATTCAGTCCCCGTTTTCAGTGCACAAACTGTTTGGTCCTACGTAGGGTCTACGTGAAATATTTCTACCTTTTCTGGTCCTGTCGATGTGTGACTTTGCAATGTTCTCTGGGTGAAGGTGCTGAAGGGCATAACTCTACAGATCCAACTTCCTAAGGTGCCTGGGCCAGGTCTGATGGACCAACTCAGGAGTTCACAGCTGCAGGGCTAAGCTGGCAATCACACTTATTATTGCCATCAGCCCTGTCTGCTTGTGTCTCTAATCTCCACTGGTCTTTCTAGTCCACGTGGTTGAACTGTGGTTTGGTTATCCTTTAATTCCTCCCAAAAAGTTTTTTTTTTTTTCCATTACAGAAACAATGCCTGCTGTTGTAGAAATAACTGAAAAAATAAAGAAGGGCATAAAACAGAAAACATAAATCATGCAGAATCCCAACTCCCAGACTTACTGATATTAGCCATTTTGCATGACTTTCTGGTCTCTTTTTTAGTGTTGTACACCTATGCAAACACACACACACATTTGTCAAAATTGGGATTATTTAAAATGTGTGTGTGTATGTGTGTGTGTGTATATATATATACACACATATATATATATATATATATAGTGATGAGATGTCGGCTCAATGCAAGCTCCACCTCCTGGGTTCACGCCATTCTCCTGCCTCAGCCTCCCGAGTAGCTGGGACTACACGTGTGAGCCACTGCACCTGGCCAATTTTTTTTTTGTATTTTTACAGAGACAGGGTTTCACCATGTTAGCCAGGATAGTCTCAATCTCCTGACCTCGTGATCCACCCGCCTTGGCCTCCCAAAGTGCTGGGATTACAGGCGTGACCTAAAATGTATATTTTATATGCTCATTTTTTTACTTAACATGACATTCTCAGTCAAGGATAAATGGTACCTTTTATGCTTGTTATTAAATATGATTGGAAAAAGTGATTTTGAATAGCTACTTTGCATTCTTTTATATAGATATACTAAAATTTATTAGGTCAAACTCTTAATGTTGATCATTAACATTGTTTCCAACACTTTTACTCTGGTAGGTGAAATAATGTATCTCCAGTCTCTTTTCTGCTCTCCATCTCCATTGCCACATCCTGGCCCAAGTGACTACTGTCTCTCTGTTGCACAACTATAATACAACACAGTGGTTCAGCCTGGTCTAGAGTCTGTCTCTTATGAATGTGGCCTAGAGGATGTTACTTGGTTTCCTTTTGCCTCAGTTTCCTCATCTGCATAATGGAGTTATCATTGGTAATAGTACCAACTTAAAGAAGTGTTAAGAAAAACAGTAATACACTGTATACATAAAGCACTTACAATATTGACTGGCATGTGAAAAATTCTCAATAAATTCTGCCTTTTTAACAACTTGCTCATCACTCTAACCTGAATGTGCTCCATTCTCCTTGTGGTAGCTCATGTTCCATCAATGCACTTATCTAGCCAAAGTTTACAAATATATGCCTGTACACTGAATACATGCAGTATAGCTTCTACATAGTTTTAACAGGGGAGCTGAAGTATAAATATGGTTGGAAACGGGGTATTCATCTCTCTATTATTTCAGACAAAAGTATAAAATATGATTTGAAGCTTTTTCTGACCTTCATGAGGTCTTTAAAATGAGGTAGTAGAGACATATTTTCTGTATTTTCCAGATATTATGCTATATATTGTTATAATTTGTCCCCAGACTCATGCCCCATCTCAAACGGAAGTTACTGATAAGGTCATTAAGAGTCTGCAATAATTCATTGTGAACTTTGTGAGAGAAAGCAATGCAGAGTTTATTTTGCAAATTCCTCAGAACACTAACTTAACTTTTTTTTTTTTATCTAAAATGTGCCCTTTTTGGTGGGGATAATTAGTACAGATATGAGTGAAGCTGAGTTTGAATCATTTAAAACCTCAGCATTCACAAATAATGCCCAGTGGAGTTTATTTCTAAGATTGATGTTTAGGCAGTAATTCAAATAATGAAGTCTTGTGTTTTAAATAAATCAACAACCAAATAACCACCTTACTTACTACTGGTATGGTATGGAGATGATTCAGTATGGGTATTTTACAAAAATGAGCATTTTCCCACTCAGTGAAGTGGAGTCATAATTGAAGCATTTTGTGGTTTATAAAGGTGTGATCCTTTGAAGAAGCATTTGTTTAAGATAGTAGGGTCATGGGAGAAATTTGAGCTGAATTATAAAATGTGGCAATGATGAGAATTCTGTGAAATGAGTCAAACTCATATATAATTGCTAATATTAATAATTACTGAGAGATTGACCCAAATTTATGCTTTTAACAAAGCCTCTTCCATCAGGAGATATTTTGTCTAACTTTCAGCAAGTTTCTTTCAATAACTTTTCTTAATCTCTTGTAGAGTTATGATATCATTCTTTGGGTTTTGAAGAGTTGACAATTTTCTAAAACCAAATCGGACTGTTAAAAAAAGAGGGCAATTATGAAGACTAAACATAGCTCATATTTTACTTTTGTTGGGAGCTGTGTGTGTGTGTGTGTATATGTCTTTGGGTGGGCATGAGGTGTACACTCCAGGAAATGTAGCACAGAGCTATTTTGATGCAGTGCAGATTAGATCATCTTAGAACATGAAGAGATAATTTTTAGATCAGTGGAGCCAAGTCTTTCATTTTACAAGTGGAAAAACAGCAACAGAGAATTTAAGAACCTACTCCAAACCTCACCAATTTGTGACTTTGGATAGATAGCAAAAAAGAGTAGTTTCCCAAAACTTATTGTTAATAAGTTCTGGGTTTTTTTATTTTTAATAATTTTTCCAAAAAAGGAAGGACCATGGCAAAACTCTTATTTGGATGAGCTGTTTAGACTAGTTTCAGACCCATAAGATTTTATGTTTTCCAAAGCAGCAGTAGCCTCTCTTCAAACCACTGCAGCAGGGACTATGTCTCTAACTTGCCTTGGCAAGGAAACAGAAGAAAAATGGAGAGGAGGTATTATATAAACAGGTAGCTGGATATGAATATTCAAGCTTATTTTCATATGAAAATTTTTTCCTCCTTTCTTTGCTACTTTAGAGAGAACTGAAGTTTTAATTCCCCTGCCCTTGGTGAAAAAGAACTAGTGTTATGTCTATTTGGGAGCATTAATGGGCATGAAAGCCCACTGGGAAAGAGGAAGGGAGTGGTATGTGTGGGAAAGAAGAGGAATGAAAGGAAATGGGAATTAAGTGCTGTAGGCACATTGCCCTAGGGAAGTACTGAGGAAAGTAAGGTTTTACCTTCACCTCCCAGACTAAAGAGAGCGTTCCCTGGGCTTGGAAGAAGGGCCACGTTACAGATTAGTCTACAAGTCTGTGGTCCTGGGAGTGTCGAGGCCTCACCTCTCAGCAGTGCCATTCCAGAGATAGCAAGTTCCAAGAGTAGCAGGAGCTGAAAGTTACACCTGGGTTGACCAACCCAGTCTTGACAAATATTTTTCATGACCCAAGAGTGACGTCACTGTGTAGAGGTGTGCAGAACTTTAAACCAAGTTCCCATTGTCTGAACCAAAGACTTTGCTAGTGCTCCCATATATCAGGGTCCAATGAGAAGGTCAGCTCACTAACATCCAGCATCTTACCAGGGGATGTTGTTTCACTGACTATGGACAGACCCTCAACACTTAGGGAACCCAAACCTAAGAAGAGGTGGGATGCTGGATACCTAGAGAAACTGAGGTGGAGCCTGTAGGGTAGGGAAATCTTTTCCTTTGGATTTGGATAGTCTGACCTTAACTAGCTTAGATACCCTAAGTTGGAAGAATAGTTAGTGACATTGCACTAAAAGCAGAGGAATCCCAACCGTGTCTGAGTCTCAAGAAGTCTAAGATAGACACGGAATGCCTCCTTAAGTCACCTTGGTATCTCATTTTCACTAACACTCAGCACCTGAAATAGTGGCATTTCTCAAACTATGAATAAAGATGAAAAATCTCAGTATTGTATTGAAGTGAGGCAGGCTTTTCTCCAAAACTCCAGCTATGACTTTGTCCTTGTGCACATCTCCTTTGAGAATCTACACAAAAGGTGCTGAGCTATGGAATAGAGACACAGTAAAAACAAAATAGACCTTTGTCTTACTTGTAGCTCTATGTACTCCAGTTCTTACCTTTCTTTCCACCATCCATCAGCTTAGGAATGCCTAAGTCTTGCCAAGTTGACAGCTTCTAATCCATGGGCCTCTACAATGGCTATGTTTTGGTGAGATAATTTGTAAGCTTTCTAGACATGATACTTCTTTTGCCTGCAGCAGAAACAGGGTGGGTGAAGTTATAAAGAAACACCTGCAGAGACACCTGGCTGAATTTCCTGTGGCTATATCAAGTAACCAAAATGACAAGCCTAGGTTAGTGGATGCCCCTGTGAATAATACAGAGGTAAAAATACATTGATAAAATACATTCAGAATTTGGAATATTCTAAATATTCTTCAGGACAACTGATCTTATCTCCTTAACAAGGGAATGGCATAAAAATGAAAGAGTGGTAGTTGTAAACTTTAAGTGACTTAAGAGACATAATAAACAAAGGTAATCTCTGGACCTTTTCTGATACTGACTCAAACAAACCAACTTGGAAAGAGTTGTAGAACAATTGGGGGAATTTGAATATGGTTGAATATGAGATAATATTAAGAAATTATTGTTAGTTTTATTAGTTATAATGATGATATTATGTTTAGATAAGAAAATATTTTTATAGATGCTTATAGAAGTATATGGTGATGTCTTTAAATACTCTAAACTACTTCACCAGATGTAAATATGGAAAAATGTTAATCATTGTTTAGTGTAGATAATGGGTATATGGAGATTCACTCTACTACTCTATATTAGTCCATTTTCATACTGCTATGAAAAAATACTTGAGACTAGGTAGGTTATAAAGAAAAAGAGGTTTAATGGACTCACAGTTCCATATAGATGAGGAGGCCTCACAATCATGGCGGAAGGCAAATGAGGAGCAAAGGTACATCTTACATGGCGGCAGGCAAGAGAGCTTGTGCAGGAAAACTGCCCTTTATAAAACCATCAGATCTCATGAGACTTATACACTACCATAGTTATCAGGTATCTCCAAATTCTCAGGCTGCAGCTAAAGCTGCATTCTTTTCATTGAAGGCCAGGGTTTCATATAACAGTTGCATGATATCTCTCCAAGCGAGGTCAAAGGTTTGCCCTAGACCCTGTAGGACATCTATGTACCTATCAGGATCATCTGAAAACTTCCCCAGGTCTGCCTTGATCTGCTTTAAATCAGAGACAGAGAAGGGGACGTGTACCTGGATTGGGCCAAATTCCCCTCCCCCTACAACTAGAAGAGGACATAACTGATAGCCCAGTGGGGTTGGGGGGCAGGTGGTTTGTGTCCTTTGGAGATTTCTTTGCTTATTTCCTTCTGGGCAGGGGAGATTAGAGGAGGATTATCATGAGTAGGAAGGAAAACTATAGGGAGGCTAGGATATGGGGGTAAGCTGAGAGGTCCTCCTGTGGAATGTAAATTGCAAGCTGTGCATAGTTGTGTATTCTCCTTCAATGAAAAGACAACTTGGACATAATGTATTTCACTCCATTTGCCTTCCCTCTTACAGAAAAGGTCAAGCTGCAGGATAGTATTGTAATTTGTACTTCCCTCAGGTGGCCATTTTTCCCCATCAGACAAAGAATATTGGGGCCAGGCCATAGTGCAGAAAAAAATGAGCCACCTCTTTTTCATGGTTTATGGGTCAAATTGGTCCCAATGGCTTAGGATGCATTTCAAGGGTGAGCCTGTTGATGCCTGAGTGTTTCCTATCTGAAAGACAAAACTGCCTGCGGTTTTGATTTGTTTTGTTTCTCCCCCTGCCCAAGAACCCTCAACAGTCCCCGGACTCTGCTGATCTGAATAGTTGCGCTCACCAATGGAGCAGCAGAAACACTAGTTTTCCTCCAAGGCCACAAGGAGGACCAAAGAAGGTCAGATTTAGTGGCCCTTACTACCCATTCTCAAAAAACCGTTAGAGTCCTAAGCATTCTCCTGTTAGTATTGGGAACTCACCCGTGTCCTATAAAGATGTTATGCACCAAAAATGAAGTGGAGGGCCATACTCTGAGGGAGGGAAGGGATCTCCAGGGTTGGAAGAGTGATGTCTTTTGTCCTCACTTATATGAATAGGAAGGATACAATTTCTGAGGCTCCCCACATCCTAGCTTCAGGAATAGCTTTTGTTAGGCCTGCTAGTCTGAGGAGGGATCCTAAAATTCCAGATAGTACCCCCTACAACAGGGCTTTGGGCAAAAATTATGTCTTCCTGATTGATGAGTCCAGGTGCCTAAAGAAAGTAACAGTCCTGGAGTTTATACTAGAAATCATTCTTATAGGAGAAACTAGAAAAGCACCAGAGACAGGGAGTGGTTTTTAGAAGCAGTACTAGCCTCAGAGAAGAGAGGTGACAGGAAGTTTGTCTGGCAGGCATTAGGACCCAGGAGACAAGGGTCAGGAGAAATAGAATAGATGGGTGAGTCTCACTTGGACGACATGACTTTGAGAATTCCACTCAAGGCTGCAGGGTCAACGAACTTGTTGTCGGGATGCCGGAGCTGAATAGCTTTCCTCTCTGTTGACCCTCAGCTGAGCCCAGAAGTACAGGAAAAGCGGAAGCTGGTTCCAGGCAACTCAACGCTCCCGACTCCAAAGAGTTGGCGGTTGTTACAGAGCCCTTTCCCAGAAAGCCTGACACCCATGTCTTTAGTCCAGCAGCCGTGCTAGTCACTTTTAACTGGCCAACAGTTGCCCTGCATTTAGCTCCCTAATTCTAAGGAAAAATAGGACAGAAGAACAAGCAAAAGGGGTCTGAGGATACTCACTGCTTGGTGATAGGTGATAGTCTCACCACTTGGGGAAGGGAATAGTTTCACTGCTTGGTGATAGCGATAGTCCCATCTGGGTCGCAAAATGTGTCCGGAATAGGTGGGTTCTTAGTCTTGCTGACTTCAAGAAAGATGCCATGGACCCTTGTGGTGAGTGTTAACAGTTCTTAAAGGTGGCACATCTGGAGTTGTTCATTACTTCTGGTGGGTTCGTGGTCTCGCTGGCCTCAGGAGTGAAACTGCAGATCTTCACGGTGAGTGTTACAGTTCATAAAGGTGGCACAGACCCAAAGAGTGAGCAGCAGCAAGATTTATTGGGAAGAGGGAGAGAACAAAGCTTCCACAGAGTGGAAGGGGATCCGAGCAGGTTGCCGCTGCTGGCTCGGGTAGCCTGCTTTTATTCCTTTATGTGGCCCCACCCACATCCTGCTGATTGGTCCATTTTACAGAGAGCTGATTGTTCCGTTTTGACAGAGCGCTGATGGGTGCATTTACAAACCTTTAGCTAGACAGAGTCCTGATTTGTGCATTTACAATCCTTTAGCTAGACACAGAGTCCTGATTTGTTCATTTACAATCCTTTAGCTAGACACAGAGTGCTTATTGGTGCATTTACAAACCTTTAACTAGACAGAGAGTGCTGACTGGTGTGTTTACAAACCTTTAGCTAGATAGAAAAGTTCTCCCAGTTCCCACTGGACCCAGAAGCCCAGCCAGCTTCACCTTTCAATGGCACTCTGCAGGACTTTGCGGCACCTAGCCTGGGCACTCCAGCAGCCCAGAGGGAGCTCATTCACTGATCAAGCCCAGCAGGCACCAGCCAGCCATGCTGAGTGCAGGGCCTGCCAAGCCCGTGCCCACCTGGAACCTGTGCCGTCCCGCGAGCACTGCGTGCAGCCCCAGCTCCTGCCCGTGCCTCTCCCTCCACTCCTCCCCATCAACAGAGGGAGCTGACTGTGGCCTCAGCCAGCCCCAGAAAGGGTCCCCCACAGTGCAGCGATGGGCTAAAGGTCTCCTCGAGCACGGCCAGAGCAGACACCAAGGCCAAGAAGGCACCAAGAATGAGCGAGGGCTGCTAACATGTTGTCACTTCCCAATCCCCGCTGTAAACAGGACATCCCAACTACTGTTGGGAATTTGGCCGATGACCACTCTAGCTACTTCCTGCCTGGATAGGGGCAAAGAAGGGGCCCTGCAGTTGTAGTGTCCTCCAGAGGGGAACTCTTTAGGTCAGTGGAAGGGCCAATGGGTCAGTCCAGGGGTCCTCAGTAGAAGTTATTAGTTGAGCTCATTTGGGGTTCCATTTGTAAGACCATCTGTAGCTTGATGGCCTTGATTCTAGAGGAAACAAATTTGACAAGAGGGTTAAAAATACAGGGTCCAAAGGCGAGTAACAGCAAGATGGCTGCCATGGGACCTAGAAAGGGGAGAAGCCATGTTGCCTAACATCAGAGGTTGGTATAAGAGTTTGAAAGGCATTGTCTGATTTCAGAAGCCTTTTCCTGTAAATGCCAGGTAGCATCTCATACTATCCCTGACTGGTTAGTGTAAAAACAATACTCTTCCCCTAATAAGGTGCAAAGTCCTCCTTTCTCAGCAGTGAGGAGGTCTAGGCCTCAGCAGTTTTGAAGAGTCACTACTGTTAAGGTGTCTATTTGGGATTGTACAGTAAGGATAGATATCGTTATTTCTTGAAAACTGTCTGAGAAATCCTTTGAGTGTGTGGTAGTAGGATAATGAAGTAGATAAACTGGCTATTCTGGTTCCTGTGGCAGTAGCCATTCCTAACCCTATAACTGGGGGTATTAGTTGTATGGCTCTGCACTGAAGAACTTGAGTTTTGAAGGGTACTGATAAGGTCTGATTTCCTGGGGCAATGTTAATATTGGGACTTAGAAAGACTAAGGTGCAGGTGCCTGTCCAGTTAGTGGGGAGGCAGATATAGGTCAACATTCCACATAAGAAGAATATACCTTGGCTGGGTAGACAGAACTTTATTCTGGCTTTTAAAGGAATAGGGTACACTGGTTTTTCTTTACTATTTCTATATCTCTCTTTCTTTCTCTTTGACTTCTTCTTTGTCTCTCTCTCTTTCTTTCTTTTTCTCTGATTCCCTCTTTGTCTCTTCCTCTCTTTCCTTCTTTGACTTTCTGTCTCTCTGTCTCTTCCTCTATCTCCTTCTCTTTGTCTCTGTTTCTTCCTCTCTCTCTCTCTTTCTCTGACTTCTGTCTCTTTCTCTCTTCCTTTCTGCTGCCTCTGCCAGCTGCTTATGCTGCTGTTCTCCCTTCTCCTTCCCCTTTTTGACAGCTTTGGCAGTGTAAGACTGCCACCTCATTGGGTTTTTGCACTGTGCAATAACTCCATAATTTCCTTGTGGTATTTAATGGGGGTTCCCCCAGAGGTTAGGAACTCCCTTTCTTTCCATATTGCAGCATGGGCATGTAGGATTATGTAAGCATACTTACTATCTGCATACACATTTATTCTTTTTCCTTTTCCCAGTTCTAAGTCTCAGGAAAGTGCCACTAGTTCTGCTAACTGGGCACTGGTCCCTGGTGGAAGAGGCTTACTTTCAAGTATGGTTACATCACTAATGATGGCATAACCTGCCCTTTGTATCCCATTCTCCACAAATGAACTTCCATCAGTATATAGGTTAAGATCAGGATTAGCTAAGGGGACTTCTAAGAGATCATCTCGGGTGGCATAAGTCTGGACTATAATTTGTTAGCAGTCATAATCGATTGGTTCCCCATTCTTGGGGAGAAAAGTGGCAGAGTTGAGGGCCACACACATATGTATTTGAAGCACCGATCCCTCAAGGAGTAGTGCCTGGTATCTAAGTAGGTGGTTGTCTGATAGCCACAAACTTCCTTTGGCACCTAGTATGCCATTTATATCATGAGTAGTCCAGACAGTGAGATCCTTTCCTTGTATTATCTTGATAGCCTCTGACACTAAGATGGTCACCACCGCAACTACCCATAAACAGTGAGGCCAGCCTTTTGCTACTACATCAGTTTCCTTACTTAGGTATGCCACTGGTTGTGGGGTTGTCCCACGAGTCTGAGTAAGGTCTCCAAGAGCTATCCCTGCTCTCTCTGTGACGTATAAAGAGAAGTTTTGTACTGTCAGAAGGCTTAAAGCTGGAGCTTATACTAGGGCCCGCGTTAAGGTTGTGAAGGCTGTTTCTGCCTCTGGTTCCCATTCTACTAGATAAGTATTTGCCCTCTAGGTTTCCTTGATTAGAGTATAGAGGGGCCTGCTATCTGGCTGTATCTGGGGATCCATAGTCTGCAAAAGCTGATGATTCCAGGGAACCCCCGCAATTGTTTTAATGTCTTAGGGTGAGGATACACCAGTATAGGCTGTATTCATTCCTTGCTCAGGTCCCTGGTCCTCTGGCTAAGATTAGGCCTAGATATTTGACTTGCTGTAGGCAAAGCTGGGCCTTCGACCTAGACACCTTGTACCCTTGATTAGCTAGAAAGTTCAAGAGAACTAGAGTAGCCTGCTGGCATGAGGCTTCCGAACAGGTAGCCAAAGGTAAATCATCCACATACTAAAGGACCAGAGTGCCTGGACTTAAGAAGTGGCCTAGATCTTGAGCCGGTGCCTGACCAAACAGGTGAGGGCTATCCCTAAACCCTTGGGGCAAGACTGTCCATGTAAGTTGGGACATGTAGTCTGTGGGATCCTCAAAGGCAAAGAGAAACTGGAAGTCAGAGTGCAGGGGAATACAGAAGAAGTTATCCTTGAGGTCCATAACAGTGAACCATTCTGCTTCCTCTAGCATTTGAGAGAGCAAGGTATAGAGGTTGGGTACAACCAGATATAGAGGAATTACTGCCTCATTGATGAGTCTAAGATTTCGCACTAGTCTCCACTAACCATTCAGTTTTTGTACTCCTAGAATTGGGGTGTTACAGGGACTACTGCATTTCCTTACTAAGCCTTGAGCTTTTAAATGTTTAACAACATCCTGTAATCCTTTATGAGCTTTAGGCCTTAAGGGATATTGCCTTCAATAAGGAAAAGTGGTGGGGTCTTTCAGCCTGATTTGGACTGGGCAGGCATTTTTTTACCCTTCCAAATTGTCCTTCCAATGCCCAGACTTTAGGGTTGATTCCCTCTTTGAGTAGGGAACAACAAATGGGTAACTTGTTCCCTATATTCATGTAGATAATAGCTCCAGCTTTGGCTAATATATACCTCCCTAATAAGGGTGTGGGACTTTCAGGCATAGCAAGAAAGGCATGTGAAAAGAGCAAAGTCTCCCAATTACAACTGAGGAGGTGGGAGAAATACCTGGTTACAGGCTGTCCCGGGATTTCTTGGATGGTAACGGACCTTGAGGACAGTCATCCAGGACAGGATATTAACACTGAGAAGGCTGCGCCAGTGTCCAGGAGGAAGTCAATTTCCTGGCCCTTAATGGTTAAACATACCTGGGGCTCAGTGAGGGTGATGACACAAGCTGGCACTTGCCCTGGGCACCCTCAGTCCTGTTGTTGGATCATCTGGTTGGGGGCTTCTGACCCAGAGAACCTTTGTCCTCTGGGGCAGTGCACCTTCCAGTGATTGCCTCAGTATAGTGGACATGGACAAGGGGGTGGCTTGTCTCTCATTGGACAACCTTTTTTAAAGTGTCCTTGCAAACCACACTGGTAACAGGCCCTATAGGGCGAATGGTCTGCTCCATTTTCTGTCCTCTCTGAACCACCAAGGTTTGTTTGTCTGAGGGCCATGGCTAAGGCTGTGGCCTTTCTCTGATCTCACTTTTCCTTTTGGGCCTGTTCTTCTTGGTCCCTGTTATAGAACACCGAGGTTGCCAGGTTTAATAATGCCTCCAAATTTTGTTCAGGGCCCAGTGCTTGCTTTTGGAGCTTTCTCCTGATATCTGCAGCTGATTGGGTAATAAACTTATCTTTTGGGGTCAATTGACCCTTGAGTGATTCGGGTGACAGGGGAGTATATTTTCTTAAGGTCTCCCATAGCCACTCAAGGAAGGCAGAAGGATTTTCTTCGTTTTCCTGAGTTATGGTGGACATCATTGAATAATTCATGGGCTTTTTCCTAATTCTCCTTAGTCCTTCTAGAACACAGGTCAACAGATGTTTATGACTCCAGTCTGCATGATCTGAGTCAAGGTCCCAGTGGGGATCCACATACTGGGGATGGCTTGCTGACCAGTAGAGAATGTGTCCCTCTCTCCAGGAGAACAGCATGGGAAAACCCACCCCTATAATTCAGTTACCTCCTGCCAAGTTCCTCCCATGATGCATGGGGATTGTGGGAGCTACAATTCAAGATGAGATTTTGGCAGGACACAGCCAAACCATATCATATTCTCTATATTTTTACTTCAGTTTTGCAATTAATTTAAAAAAATTAATTTTTAAAAAACTTGATCTCTTTGGTTGTTCCTGCTAAATTAATTAAATAATATAGAAATGTTATTTTCCCTTTAGTGCTACCAGTATTTATCCAAACTTCAAGTAACCATTATTCATTCGTTAATTTATTCAAGCAACCCATAGACTTAGTGCCAACTCCACTTAGGAACAGGAAGCACTTTCTTTTCCCCCTTTAGACTCCAGGGTATGGTAATATTCTTCCCTCTGTGCTGCTGTCGCCATTTTCTCTCCTAGAGTTCCTTTAGTCTAAGCCAACAACAACATGGAAGTTATTCTCCCAGCACATTCCTTTTGAGTGGGGAAGGAGGCATGGCAAAATAAAAAACATAATGAACTTCAGAGGTAGTTCTGAATTCAACTTTGGCTCTAACAGTTACTTGCTAACTGACTCTTGGGTTCATGTCTTATCCTCTCAGACCCTCATAATGAAATAGAGGCAATCCATGCTTAATGACTGATGTAATGGATGCTTCCTTCAGCTTACTTGTATCCCATTTATACTCATGTTCCTGAACATGACACAGGCCAACAGTTTCCCACTGCAAGTATTTGTGACTGTTCCTTTTCTGGACACACAGAGCAGACCAGAAGTGCCATGGGCTGTGAAGTTAATACCCTTGGGGCAGCATTCAGCCGGTAGTGAACAGGATTTGGAGAATAAACATCTGACTTCCTTGGCTATGGGTGGGGATGGGCAAACACTGAAATGTGCTCCATACCATCTCACAGAGGTCCCAGTGGGATCAAAGTCCAGTTTCACAGCATTAGCCTCCCCATTAACAATTGGTTCCCTTTCTTCCTCTGTCTCACTTCCTACTTACTTCCTGTTCACCTGAGATCGCCTCCCAGACCAGTCATTTGTGCCCAAATCCTCGTCTTGGGTCTGCTTCTGGGGAACTCACCTAAGACACCTGCTGATATAGTTTAAATATTTGTCCCATCCAAATACCACATTGAAATATGATCCCCCCATGTAGGAGGTGGGCCTGGAAGTACGTGTTTGGGTCATGGGGTTGTGGGGCAGACTCCTCATGAATGGCTTAGTGCCATCCCCATGGTAATGAGTGAGTTTTCACTCTATCACTTCACACAAGAGCTGGTTGTTTTAAAGACCCTAACATCTCTCTCTTGCTTCCCCTCTCATCCTGTGACATGCTTGCTCCCTCCTTGCCATCCACCATGAGTTTAAGTTTCTTAAGGCCTCACTAGAAGCTGAGCAGATGCTGGTGCCATGCTTGTGCAGGTTGAAGAACTGTGAGCCAATAAAACTCTTTTCTTTATAAATCTCAGGCATAAACACCTGAGACTTTTTCTCAGTCTCAGGTATTCCTTAGCAACAACACAAAACATACTAATACATGTGCCATATAGCAGTAAATCAGTAAGGGGAAGCTATGAGTAGTGTCACTGAAGAAAAACACACAAACCTTTAATTTGATAATCTGGTGACTCAGCTGTAAGAAATAACACTGCATTTCCAGTAACACCACAAGAGTGAAGATGGAGCTGAAGCAGGATCTGGCAGGAGATACACACACACACACACACACACACACACACACACACACACACACCCCTGAAAAGAACACGTACCAAAAGAACAAGCAAATGCACTGGCTCTGAAGAAGTAGCCAAGGGGTTAGGTGGAGGCTAAAAATATTGCATGTCTATTTTTAAGCCAGACCATAGTCAGGACCTGCACTCTCCATGGGAGGGGGTGAATATGGTGGTGAGAAATCCAGCAGGCAGTTTGTACTCAGGAATTAGATAAGTGGGTGGCCACTAGGCAGAACATTTGTCCATAAACAACAGAACCAGATTCAAGGCTGCCAGGCTGCAGTATGGGAAAGACTCTCTGTTTAAGGATAATGACTGCTACCTCCTTCCATATATTGGCAGAATATCAAAATGAATATCTACTTGTATTAGTCTGTTTTCACGCTGCTGATAACGACATACTGAAACTGGGCAATTTAGAAAGAAAAGAGGTTTAATGGACTTAGTTTTACATGGCTGGGGAGGCCTTATAATCATGGTGGAAAACAAGGAGGAGCAAGTCATGTCTTTCATGGATGGCAGCAAGCCAAGAGAGAGAGCTTGTGCTGGGAAACTCCCATTTTTAAAACCATCAGATCTCATGAGATTTATTCACTTATCATGGGAATAGCATGGGAAAGATCCACCCTCATGATTCAATTATCTCCCACTGGGTCCCTCTTATAACACATGGGAATTACAGGAGCTACAAGAGGAGATTTAGGTGGGACACAGAGTCAAACTATATCACTACTGTTTTATTTGCCTCGAACCCATCCCTTCCTTGCCTCTGCCTTTTTCTTCAGGGAAATGCTCCTTTTCAACTAGGCAATTTGGGCAGGAACTCAAGTCTCTTACAGATTCCTACTCTCTGAATAGACAACAATATTTTCCTGCATTTTTTTTTCCATTTGAAACTAAGGAAACAATGGTAGTACCTCTTGGATAGTGAAGGTGGATGAATCTGGAAAAAAAAAAGCCTGGAAGCTAATAGTGACTGTGGTCACTTTTGTGTAAAAGAAAGCAGCTCTTTTATAGGAGGAGAGGGGGCAGAGGTGATACACAGAAAAGCAGAAGTGTGCATGTGTGTGCACGTGCTTGTATGTAGTAGAGAAGAGAATTTTCTTGGCACTGGAGTTCGTGTTTCCTGATACCTGAGGTTCATTAGAGCTGTCTACTCTCTCTGTCAGATTTATTTTTTCCAGTAAATTCTCCCATTCCAATGATACTTCAAACTGTGTTCCTGTCTCTTGCAATATAAAGAAACCCAAATAACATATTAATTTATCTCAGCATAAATACTTGTTACAGTTCATCTCCTTTAATCCACAACTATTATAAGTAGTACAAGAAGAGCGGTTGAATTTTTAGGAAAAGTAACATATTAAGAATGCAGGAGTGGGCGTCTGGACTAGAGAGGAAGAACTGTGCTCAGGGAGCAACAGAGGCGCCTCAAGCATTGTGTTGAATTTACAGGAAGAGTGTGTCAGGGCAATGCAGGAGGCCAGCAGCATAGGATCAAGCTTCTACCAGACAGGAGGCACAAGCTGCTGAAGCTCTTTTTGTCTCAGTCAAAATAGCTTAGCTTAGCCTGCAGTTTTTGGTGGTGGTGCGTGGGTGGGCAACTTGTGCTGTGAGTAATTAGGAAAGCAGAGGAAGGAGAAAGGTAGAGGAGGCTAATGATGTTTTTAGAGTTTTATTGCTCATTATACTTTTAAAAGCTTCAAGAAACAGGCACTATTCTGAATTATTAAAAGACTGGGTTTGTGTGTGTTCTTCCCAAGTGATCTTTTATTTTCAAGTTCTGAGTCATAGCAGAGGCCCAATAAATCTTATGTTAGTATTACCTATAATTCTAAGCAACCTTACTTAACTTCAGATGAACAGACATATTTATGTTACTTCTAGAACTGTAAAGAATTTTGAATACTTTAATTCCAATTACCACTCCTCCAAATGATATTTATGTGAAGGATTTTAGACACAAGTTGATTTGATATTATCCTCATAATTTAGGTGTTGTTATTTTAAACAGTTCATATTTGTTTATATTTACCACATATTTTCCCTTTTATGCTCTCACTTTACTTTTTGCATCTCAAATATTCCTTTAGGATAAGTTTACTTCTTGAAATATCTACTGAAGATGTTATTTTGGTGAAGTAACATGGTCAGTTTTTATTCTCTGAGAACAACCCCCTTCTCATATTTCTGTGGATAGCTTCACTGGGTATAGAATTCTAGGTTGCTAGTTTCATTTTTTTGTTTCTTGGTGCTTTAAAGAAATTATTCCACTATCTTCTGACCTTAATTCTGTTGTTACTGAAAAGTCATCAGGAAGTCTGATTATTGATAATTGATGGGTATTCTATCTTTTTCTCTTAGGCTACTTTTAAGATCTTCTTTCTTTCTCATGGGTGTTTTGCAGTATGACTACCTTGTGCTTTTGTGCGGATTTCATGCTATTTACTCTGCTTGAGGTTTGTTTGCTTTCTGCGTCAGAGGAGTGGTGCCCCTTTTTAATTCTGGAAAAAATTTTAACCAATGTGTCTCTTTTGCCATATTATTATGATTAATCATAAATTTTACTTTTTCACTCTACCCTACCTGTTTCTGTCCCATTATTTCATATTTTCTATATCTGTCTCTTGTTGCTATATCTGTCTCATGTAAGGGAAAATATTAAATAATTATATATTATGAACATTAAAATGCTGTATGTTAATTTCAATATTTGCAATTTTTTCCAGTTTGACCCTATAATTTGCTGTTTGTACTAATTTTCATTCGTGGGTACTTTCTTCATTCATATGATTATTGATTTCTCTCTATGATATTGTTCCTTGAAAATTTGTCTTTGGGATTTTTTTTGAAGCCTGAAGCCTGAATTTATAATATAGTCTCTAAAAGAGATTTTTAAAATTTGCTTTCATCAAGCTCCTGGAGGAAATCTTAAAGTGGAACACTTTACATTAACTTTTTAACTTGGTATTTTGGTGATTAAAAAGTATTTAATTCTTGCTTAAACCTTAGTGTGTAAGATCTGGCAGTTAGAAATTTTCAGGTAAAATTTTTTCATGTTATGTCTTTTTTTTTTTTTTTTTTGAGAGACTGTCTCACTCTGTTGCCCAGGATGGAGTGAAGTGGTGTGATCTCAGCTAACTGCAACCACCACCTCCTGGGTTCAAGCGATTCTCATGCCTCAGTTTCCTGACTAGCTGGGACTACAGGTATGTACCACCATGCCAGGCTAATTTTTGTATTTTTAGTAGAGACAAGGTTTCACCATGTGGGTCAGGCTTGTCTTGAACTCCTGACCTCAAGTGATCTGCCCACCTTGGCCTCCCAAAGTGCTGGGATTATAGGCATGAGCCACCATGTCTGCCACCTGTTAAATGTTAAACAGGAAATGTGGACACAAATATGCATTTCTGCTCTCTTTCTGAATAGGTTTATTTTCCTAGCTCATGGGAGGGTCTTTAATATAACCATTTAGTTGTTAGGTGTATTAGTCTATTCTCACACTGCTAATGAAGACATACTCGAGACTGGGCAATTTATAAAGAAAAACAGGTGTAATGAACTCACAGTTCCACATGGCTGGCAAGGCCTCACAATCATTGGTGGAAGGCGAATGAGGAGCAAAGTCACATCTTATATGGTGGCAGGCAAGAGGGCCTGTGCAGGGTAACTCCCCTTTATAAAACCATCAGATCTTGTGAGACTTATTTACTATCACAAGAACAGCATGAGAAAGGCCTTCCCCTATAATTCAGTTACCTCCCACTAGGTCCCTACCATGACACGTAGGGATTATGGGAGCTACTATTCAAGATGAGATTTGGGTGGGGACACAGCCAAACCATATAATTAGGCTCTATCTTCCATTTCCCACACACTTGGTTAATGAAAAGTCAACCTTCAGCTGCCAGAAATCAGCAAACAGCTCCAGAGCAAGCATCAGTTTCACCCTTTACTTATTCCTATGGATTTTGATTTTATCATCTTTTCTGATGTCGAAGCAAATCCCTGTTTTGTATATGCACAATGTTATCCAGCATTTCCAGATGTGCTGTACACACATGTAACTCTTCCTACCTAGTCCTTCAAATTGCCCAAAACGAAACATAAGCGTCTCTTAAAAATTACAAAATTAGGCTGGCCATGGTGACTCATGCCTGAAATCCCAGAACTTTGGGAGGCCAAGGCAGGAAGATTGCTTGAAGTCAGGAGTTTCAAATAGCCTGGACAAGATAGCGAGACTCCGACTCTACAAAAAGTAAAATAAATTAGCCAGTGTAGTGGCACATGCCTGTGGTCCCAGGCAGTCAGGAGGCTGAGTTGGATCCCTTGAGCCCAAGAATTTTAGGCTGCAGTGATCTGTGATTGCACTGCTGCACTCCAGCCTGGGAGACAGAGTGAGACCTTGTGTCTAAAAACAGAAAAACAAAAAACCCCACAAAATTAACAAAGAAAAAAAATCCTTAGCCTGGCATATGCTTTGGAAGAAAGAAATATATCCTTTACCAGGTCCCCGACCTCCTGTAAGAGGTAGTTGTAGGTGGAAAAACTTTTCCTCTTGCAGAGATCCTGGGGGAGGTAGAGGTGAAAAACAGTGAAATAATTTGTTCTGGAATCCTCATCCCTGAATACATTAGCATGGGCTCATGGAAGGCTTTAATAAAAACTATAGTTTCAACACGCATGCCATTTCTCATTGTTGCAAAAGGTAGTATTCTTAATCCTTGTTGGATATAGACCGTGCTTTGCTTTGGGAAAAGTACAGCCATGAGCCATTTGGCTGTTACAAAGTAAAACAAAATTTTATTTTGAAATTTGGGACAGTTGGCAGATAAGATTCTCTACATAAATAGGATCTTAATTGTGGTGAGGAGAACTTTCATAAGAGATTATTTACTTGAGCTGATTTCTTTTGGCAAATCCTAGACATGGTCGGTCATGTCCTGGGATTCAGAGAAGAGAGGTCATGAGAATAGGTCTCACGATATGAGAAGAGGGGTCTCAACTATATAGCAACAGGCTGAGTTTAAGGGTAGGAAAGGGCCTTATCTGAAAGGGCATGAACAATAGACAATGGAGAAATGATATCTGACAATAAGCTTTCGGCTTTCCTTTCTTATGTGTCCATTTCTCTTTCATTGCGTTAAAATACTAAGTAAAGTTGTATTAAATATTTAGGATCTGAATGTGTGGTTAAGTGAGAAAGTGAGAAGAAGACATCAGGAAAGAAAATATAGCAACAGTTCAGAGCACAGGCTGATAATTGACAATTAGTATTTGAGAAGAGCAATCCTTACGAATTCTTGGAAGTAGTTCATGGAGGAGTCTGAATTTCATGCAGTTACATAAAACATAGGATTACTTTCCTTTGGATTTTGGTGGATAGTATTAAAATAGTATAATAAGTAATAAAGTATAATATTTGTAATATAGAATAATATTTGGTGGATACCATTATAATAGCATAATAATTAATATGGTATAATAACAGTATAAAGATAATAATAGTATTCATTGACAGCACAAACATTTTTAGGGATATTGATTCAAGTGTAGAAGGTGGCTCGTGATCAGAATCAGTGTCCAACAAAGTATGGTGCTTCATGGGTGGGGCAAAGTTACAAGCATTTTTTTTTTTTTTTTTGAGATGGAGTCTCACTCTGTCAGCCAGGATGGAGTGCAGTGATGTGATCTCAGCTCACTGCAACAACCGCCTCCGGGGTTCAAGCTATTCTGCCTCTCAGCCTCCTGAGTAGCTGGGATTACAGGTGTTCACTACCATGCTCAGCTAGTTTTTGTATTTTTAGTAGACGTGGGGTTTTACCATGTTGGCCAGGATGGTCTCGATCTCTAGACCTCGTGATCCGCCCGCCTTGGCCTCCCAAAGTGCTGGGATTACAGGCTTGAGCCACCAGGCCCAGTGCAGTTATAAGCATTTGTTGAAAGTAGGAACATTCCTAGGGAAAATATTCACATGGCTCTAGGCGCTACCTGCCATTTCTTTTCTCCAGTAAGCAATAATATTCTTCATGTTTTAAATTGGAGTTAATAATAGTATTCATCTAATAAGGTGGTTGTAAAAATTAAACGCATTTATATATGCAAAACAGATATAACAATGCCTGGCACACAGTATGTACAATGTAAGTTTTGGCTAGTTACTGTTATTATCATCCAGTTTGCTAGGAGAGGGGTGTGGGGAAAGGCTGGAAGTTTCTAAGAGTCAGATTCTAGTCCCAATGCAGGGACTGATACATTTATCAGGAACACAGGCAGAAATCCTAGGGGATCCACTAGACAAAGTGGCCAGGTGATGTGGTTTGGCTGTGTCCACACCCAGATCTCATCTTGAATTGTAGCTCCCATAATTCCCACGTGTCATGGGAGAGACCTAGTAGAAGGTAATTGAATCATGGGGGTGGGTCTTCCCGTGCTGCTCTTGTGATAGCGAATAAGTCTCACAAAATCTCGTGGTTTTATAAAAGGGAGTTTCCCTGCACATGTTGTCTTGCCTGCCACCATGGCCATGTAAGATGTGACTTCGCTCCTCATTCGCCTTCTGCCATGATTGCGAGGCCTCCCCAGCCACATAGAACTGTGAGCAAATCAAATCTCTTTCCTTTATAAATTACCCAGTCTCAGGTATGTCTTTACTAGCAGCATGAGAACAGACTAATACACCAGGGTTGGGAAGAAAATCTGTAACACAGAGACCCTATGGCTTCCCAGCTATATGGAAAATTTTGCGAGGACAGACACTATGTCTTCATACTTTATCCTTAGCACCTACTGAAGAGTCTGACACATAGTGGATTCTCAGTAACTGTTTGTTGACTAAATGACTGAATGAAATGAACATATACCTTATTAGTCCATTCTTACACTGCTATAAAGAAATACCCAAGACTGGGTGATTTATAAAGAAAAGAGATTTAATTGACCAACAGTTCAACATGTCTGGGGAGGCCTCAGGGAACTTACAATCATGGCAGAAGTTAAAGCAGAAACAATCGCTTTCTTCACAAGGCGACAGAAGAGACAGTGAGTGCCAGCAGGGGAAATGCCAGACACTTGTAAAACCATCAGATCTAGTGAGAACTCACTCACCATCATGAGAACAGAATGGGAGAAACTGCCCCCATGATCCAATCACTCCCCACCAGGTACATCCCACAACATGTGGAGATTATGGGGATTACAATTCAAGATGAGATTTGTGTGAGGACACAGACAAACCATGTCATACAGGTTCCAAGTGTTTCCTCCAGGCACAATGGCTCCTACAGTAACGTGGAAAAATACTTCCAAACCTCACTCCTAGTATGTCTACCTCAGTCTCTTAAGATTGCTGATGCTACCTTAAGGTTAAAGGCATCACTACCTTCAGGTGACAGGACTTGTGGAAGGTGGTGAAAGCAAAAGTTCCCTCCTTCCTGACTTTCTTACATATCACTCTCTTTTGGATTTCAGGAATCTCTGTTGTGAAGCTTTATTTAATTATTTTATTTATTTATTTATTTATTTATTCATTCATTCATTCATTCATTCATTCATTCATTCATTTGAGACAGGGTCTCACTCTGTCACCCAGGCTGGAGTGCAGTGGCAAAGCATGGTTCACTGCAACCTCCACCTCCCAGGCTCAAGTGATCCTACCACCTCAGCCCCCCATGTAGCTTAAACTACAGCAAAGTGCCATTATGCCTGCCTAATTTTAAAAATTTTTTCTTTTTTAGAGATGGGGTCTTGCTATGTTGCTTCAGCTGTTCTCAAACTCCTGGGCATTCTCCTGCCTCAGCCTCCCAAATTGCTGGGATTACAGTCATGAGCCACCACACTTGGCTGAATCTTACTTTATGAATAAAGTTTTAATTTATTTTCTTAGAAATAAGATAACGCAATCTTTTTTGGATTAGATGCCACACTGAATTGCTCAGAATAATCTTTGTTTGTTTGTTATTGATTTGGCATGGATTCTGATACATCCCGAAAATCTCTTTACATATATAGATATATCCTCTCTTATTATAAGTCATCTTTTATGGTGAAGAGGGTGCATTCATTTGGAATCCCAAAACTTGACATATTTTATTTTTTTTTTCCTGCTTAGGCTTCTTCAGCATTCAAGTTTTTGGTCCAACTCTCTCACATCCTTTAAATAGTTCCAGGTTTTGGTTTAAAAGAGAGCTTTGTTTTTGTTACTTGCAACTACATAAGATCTGACTAAGGTACACTCTGCAGTGCTAACACTGAGAACACATTTCTTGCTCTTTTTGATGATACCCTCTCTTCTTCCTGGCAAGCCTTTGTCACCTTGATCCTTCTGCAGAAGGATGTGGTGCACTTTCCACTCATCTCCTTCCCCATACCCTACCTCTTGCAAGTCCTTTTCTCTTTTTGATCTGGCTTGTTGTCTTTAAGGACATCTTCAATGTGTATATTAACAATCATTTTCCAGTGTTTTGGCTTCACCTCTTATGCTGAGATAATATCAGGAGGCTCTGACACTGGTGGCTGTGGCTGCCACCTAAGAAACCTCCTTGCCAGCTCGTAATTTTTCTTCCCTCTACCTTTTCAAGCCTCCTGGCAGACTTCCTTTTTCTGTTTTAATGTGACTCTGCTTTGGGACATTTGCTTCTAGCCATAACTGAGTGGCTATATTGGTCTAATCTTCCCACTGAAAATAATTATAAAGGCCTGAGAAGATAAATAAAGCAAGTATTTGAAGGCATCTGGGAGTAACCAACACAGAAAAGGACGTGGGGCTATGATTCCTGAGAGGAGGGAAGCAACTGAGGTAAGTGCTGCATTCACTCCAAGGTTTATTTTTTCCTGAAAGCATTTTCCAGTTTCAGCAGAAAACAGCAGTTCCACTGGGCTGAGCAACAGAGGTCCACATTTAGAGTTTCTAAAGCAAATAAGACTGAAGGGGCAAAATCTTTGAGGGAAGAAAGCTGTAGAGAATTGAGCTAAAAAAAAAAAAGTCATGCTCACAATTTCCCCCTTACACCAAGGAAGGAGAAATTCCAAGCAACCCAGCAAAACAGCAACTGGAAACCCAAATTCCTTAGTAGATATTTTAGTAGCCATGTAATGCTAGAGAGACAGAGGTTGAAGTCCAATTGCTGCCATGGCGGATTGGCTCTGGTAAACATACCAGGCTTTCAGTAGAGATCCCAAAGGGGCCATGCCATAGAAATAAGGGCAAAATTGAAATAGACTAGACCCAAATAAAGCCTAAAACAACCTTTGACAGAATCAAGGTGATTTGCTGATACTCGATACACCTGCCAAAGAAAACGCAACCCTCTTTGGAGGAATAGGGCATCATTCCATGCCCCTATAATCTTCCAAATAAAATGAAGGCATTTAATAAAAAAACTCTCTGTCGTGTTAATAAACAAACAAGACCAACTGACTGTGTATAAAAAGAAAAGACAAATAATACAACAATCCTGTGGGTGATTCAGATATTAGAGTTACCACATAGAAACTAAAATAATTGTAATTAATATGGCCAAGAAAATAGAAGAGAAGATGGAGAATTAAAATCTATTTTAGAAAGACAGAAGAAACTTGGAACCTATTTTAAAAAGTCAAATGGAAATTCTAGAATTAAAATATATAATAACTGAAATGAAGAACCCAATAATAAATCTAATTAGACAATAAGATATAGAAGAACCAAGCATTAAAAAATGGAAAGTTGAGTCATTCAAAGGAAACAAGGATGGAAAATGCAGGAAAAAGCATAAGATACATATGTGATATGGTAAAAAAGCTAATATACATTATTGGATTTCCAGAAGTAATATTCAAAGAAATACAAAGAAAATCGCACCTAATTACGTCACAGTCAAATTGCTGAAAACCCAGAGAAAGAAAGTCTTAAAAGCAGCCAGAGAAGAGAGAAAATGCATTATTTTTAAAGTAGTAACAATAAACTTACAGTTGACTTTTCTATATAAATGGTAAAATTTAGGAGATAATGAAATATTTACACTAAGAAAAATATCTTTAATAAATAAAACTGAAATAAAGGTTTTTAGACAAATAAAAACAGAGAGAATTAGTTGCCAGCAGACTCATACTAGAAGAAATATTTAAACAAATTTTTCAAGTGGGAGAAATATAATTACATATAGGAAAAATTAATGTGCACAAAGGAATGAAGATCACTGAAGAAAGTAAATGTGTAGATAAATATAAATGCATATTGATTGTTTAAAATAATAGTAATGTCTTGTGGAGGTCCTAATAGCTAGCTAGCTAGCTAGCTTGATAGATAGATATTGAGATATAATGTATGACAAAAATAATGCAAAAAGTGGAAAGATAAAGTTAAACTGTGTTAAGGTTCTTGTATTTTTTGAAGGGACTAGTGAAAGTATTAATTGAAGGTAGAACTCGTAAGTCAGTAATTCACATTGTAGTTTCTAAGGTAATGCCTAGAATAATAACATAAATGTCCAACTAATAAACCAATAAAGTTTCTGTTTGGTTGGAAGCACACCCAGCCCACTGCCGAGATTTACTTAAGGTGGAGGCAGTGTCAAGTCTCAATAAGGCTCAGTGAGGAAGACATGCTATGATGTGGAGAGTCTATATCATTGGTTCATTCTAAAATCATTAACATTTGGATTCAGAAGTCACATATTTTATGACACAAAGTTCTGCTCTTTGGGGAACAACTGCAATTTTCAGTAACATATAGAACAAATAGCATGCGCCCAAAATGGAAAGAAAGATCAGTGGGAAGCTTATTGCAAAAGTCCACAGTAAAGATGCTGAGGCTCTTAATTTGAGGAAACTGGGTGCTCTCTGGTGGGAACAGTCTAGTAGCAATTGGGTTGTGAGTCTGAAATTCAGGTGAGACCTACCTTCCCTTACGCTTACCCTGATTCATGGGAAATACTTGGTGTTTTTCCCCTCTAAACTTTGAAGCTCCTCTCTCCTTGTTCGGCCATCAGGGATAGCTCCAGACAGCCTCTAAATGCAGACATTCCCAAGTGAGAATCAGACACCTGCCTCCAGGAGATCTATAATATGCTCTCTGAATGTTCTTTTGAAAGTCACGTTTCCCCTCTCCCCCTACACCCCAAATGTACACATGGACACACACTCGTTTTAATGTTGTGAGAAACCATTGCACTCCGATTATCCTTTACAAATAAGTGACTTTCATCTTTCTGTCGGTGAATCTTGGCTTTTCCTAGCCTGGGGGTCGGTGGCGGGGCTAAAGGTTGCTTAATTGACAAGCTCTGCACAGATGGCTTAGGACCTGTGTCTAGATTGAGGAGCAAGATCACCTACTTTTGGACTTCTCAGCCTCAACTGAAAAAAAAAAGAGGGAGGGAAATCTCATGTAATATTCTGCTGCTGGGTGCGGTGGTTCATGCCAGTAATGCCAGCACTTTGGGAGGCCGAGGCAGGTGGATCACTTGATGTCAGGAGTTCAACAGCAGCCTGGCCAATATGGTGAAACCCCATCTCTACTAAAAATACAAAAAAAAAAAAATTAGCCTGGCATGGTGGTGCACACCTGTAATAGCAACTACTCAGGAGACTGAGGAAGGAGAATCACTTGAACCCGGGAGTTGAAGGTTGCAGCCAGCCAAGATTGCACCGCTGGGCAACAGAGCGAGACTCCTCTGAAAAAAAAAACAAAAAAATACACACACACACACACACACACACACACACATTCTGCTCCAGTGAGGTGTTGTTACTTAATTCTCTCTCATTCAGACATGTCTGTGCAGTGTGCCAATAATACAAGCATGCCCCTGGATTTTCCTAATTTGATCATCTGCACTAAGGTAAGAGTGAAAATTAGAAGGCTGCATTATTGTTCTCCATTTGCAAAGTAATTTAAACTTTCTAATGCATTGTTCATATGTACTAGCCTTTCTGATCCTCATCATAACCTTATGAGGTAGAAAGAGAAATCATGATTGTTTCCTATGTTTCAGATTTGGTTAGCACATTTCAGAATACTTAAGAAACAAGTGCCAGGTCACACAGAGACAGGACTCCCAAGCTTGCCTGACACCTGTTGGGAGTCCCAATTAAAGACCAAGTGGGAGAAGTTGGCTTAAACGATCAATCTGGCTGAATATAATGTGGCTTCATCACAAAAGTCCCATAATTTCTGTTTCCTCACTGGTCCTCCAAACCCATATTTATTGGGATTCAGTTGTATTGCCTGTTTTCATATTTGAGTTCAGGACCCCTATGCGTTTGTAGTATCATGTTCTGGTGATCACTTTCTCCTGTCCAGCCACTGTCATGTCTTTCAATGTGACTTTTCAATTTTAAAGTTCTGCTGCTTTAAGAAAATATAGTTTTATTGGGTATTTTTCCTCTTTAAAAACAATTGCTGTTCATTATGGCAATTCAACTCATATTCTCACTCCCTAGATATAACCATTGTTAATATTTTAATGTATATAACTTAAGTCTTTTTTCTACCTATATTACATTATATTTTACGTGTATATTTCTTACAAAATTTTGATCATTTTTGTAACCAAATTTTTGTTAAAAATATACGAGCACTTTTCTATGTCATTATTCTTATTCAATATTATTTAAGTGTTTATAATATAGAAAATACATCATCTTATCTATTGTTGGATTCTTTTCCCCCAATTTTTGCTAATAAATGATCAAGTAGTGAACATCTTTCTATACAGATCCTTAAATTCTTAACTAGATGAATAATTATTTCATCAGGATACATTCATACAAGTAACTTTCTGAAGAGGGAGGCAATTAAAAAAAAAATTTCATGCAAGTGACCAATAAGTCTCCAGAAAGGTAGTACCAATTAATCTTATCTGGTTTATTTGTTAAGTTCTTGCTCTGATTTTTTTTCTCATTGAAAAGCTCTACAGTGATTCTTATTATTTTCTCCATAAGACAATCAGATGAGAAAAGCAAAGTGACATTAAAAGAGCGAATAGGAAAACTTATTTTTCGGTTGCCTGCTTTTGCTTGTCTCTGTGAGGCACTCTCCTGGCTTGATACCATAAGCTACCATAAGCCACCTTTCAACCTTCTAAGGTCAGTTCTTGACGATTCATTCAGGGTTTGTTTTTTTTTTTTTAATGTGAAGGCTTATATGAATATGAAGAAAAATAAACTCTAAAGATGTGCTTTTCCTTCATGTGGTTTTTCCACAGAACTCCCACAGGTCAAGAGCTGCAGTTCTCTGCAGTTACCACTAAGTGTCAGGCAGGGAATAGTCTATCGCACAAGTTTTGATTTTTTTTCCAGACTTGTAGCCTCTTTTACATGGAAATGTTCAGTAAGATAGCACATTAAATTAGCACACGATGAACTTTCTGTTATATTCCTCTTTAGTTCTTGAGAAGAAAACAACAATCTAATGCTTTTCTCTCAAAATTTTTTTTTAAAAAAACCTGCCTATTTACAAAGAAGTCTAAGTCTTATTTCTTCTTATTAGGTTACTTGATATTTTAACTACTTTTCAATGATGTCTTCATTGTAGTATTTATATTTACAAGAAAGATAGTACAAAAGATCTCTGGTTGAATGCAAATCAAAGCCCAAATACTCCAAATTAGTAAAGTAAATTTTGTGAAAATAAAATGCTACTTCAACTCCAACTGTAGATCGAAAGGATGAAACAAAATCTGCCCCTCCAACACACTCAAGGATTTCCTATTAGATTATGTCAAAAATATAGCCTTGTCAAGCAGCCCATAAAACACACATTTAAACTTATGGCTCAACATAGCATTGTAGTCAACAATTTCATAAATAACATTTTCTGGGACACATGAGAACCCCAAAGTTATTTCCTGCTGCTTAGAAATATTTTCTACCTAGATCAACTTCTAATTTCAGTTTGGAGAGGTTCACGATTATGGAAATTGTGGAAAATTTATTCTTTCAGAGACATTCAGAGAAATTAAAACATTTCGACCAAAGAGCCAACCAGCCTGTGGAGTTAAATGCATTCTGCAATTACTATTTGACTTTGCAACATACACAGATCTATTGTAAGGTTTAATTTTGTTATTGGTTGAATTGTATTTACCCAAAGCAGATACATTGAAGTCCTAACCCTCAGTATTTCAGTATGTGAACTTATTTGGAAATAGAGTTATTGTGGGTATAATGAATTAAGATGAGGTCATACTGGATTAGGGTGACCCCCTAATCTGGTATGACTGTGTCCTTATAAGAAGATAGCTGGATGAAGACAGATGCACACAAGGAGAATACCATGTGAGGATGAAGGCAGAGATTGAACTTATGCAGCTGCAAGCTAAGAAGCACCACAGATTGCCAACAAACCACCAGAAGCTAGGAAGAGGCAACGAGGGGTTTCCCCTACAGGTTCCAAAGGAAGCATGGCTCTGCCAACACTTTGATTCTAGAATTCCAGCCCCTAGACCTGTAAGACAATAAATCTCTATTGTTCTAAGCCACTTAATGTATGGTACTTTGTTATGGCAGCTCTAGGAAATCAAAAAAGTTTCTTCAGCACTGTGCAAATTCATTAAATCTGCTTAAAAATATACCCATTTGTGAGTTAGGAAACTAGTTCAAGAGCTTGCTGGGATTAATGATTTACCATGTATAATTAATACAAATAAACATATATTCTGTATTTCACAAATAGCAGTAAATGACATTCTTAATTTGTTTTGTAATGACAACTTTGTTCTCCCACAGATTGCCATTGTATGGTGGTGGGAACCAACAGCCCTGGAGAGTGCCCCAGATGGGGTGGCATCTATTTGGTGCATGTTTAGCTTTGCCTGTCTACATGCTAGCAAATCTCTGAAGACAGCCAAAGCCTTCAGAAGTTCTTGTGAGGCTCTGAGGACTGACATATGTGAGAAGAGGAGCCTAGAGTAAATGCAGTTCCAGGATCATGTCACATGCATGATCCAATGTCTCCAGTGGAGACTCGGACTTAGAAAATGCCCCCTAAATACCTGTTGAATACAATTAAAAACATGTTAATTAGAAAATATTTCATGGAGGTAAAACATTTTTATTAATTTATTCACTAAATATTTATTGAGTATTATAATTTTTTGGCAAAAAAATAGCATGACACCATTTTAGAACAAAAAAATTGGAGAGAGGGGAGGGATTGTACTTGAATAGCTACCCTTCATAACTCAACACCTGTGTCAGGAAAGGTCACCTTTGCTCAATAAATACTTGATAATATGCTGTCTAGAATTAGTTGTGATGTATAATTTAACAGTGGGATTTCACCATTATTTTAGGAGAATAGAAGTTACAGATATTATTATATCATTTCATAATGTCATTGTAGTCTATGCATTTCCAAAGTGTCAGTGTTCAAAAAGAATTTCAATCAAACTCCATTTCCTGAACTTTACATTGTAAAATCTTAGCCAAAAAAAGTGAGTGTATCTTCAACTCTATGTAGTAAAGATAAAATTAAACTACTAATTTTTCCCCTAGTGGGAAGGTTGCAGATGTGAAAGATCTGAACTTTTTTCCAAACAAAGGACCCAGATAAATCCAAATTATTATCTTCATCACAAAAGCAACCATTTATGGAGGATTCACAATGTGTTACAAATGCACAAATGTGCATGATATCATTTTATTTTCACCACAGCCTTCCAAGGCGGTCATAATGTGAACAGCAAACCCTGAGAGCCTAGTAACTCACCAAGGTCTGACAGCTGGTGCATGCTACAGCATGGATTTGAGCAGGCATTTTAACTCTAGAACCATCAGCATTTATTGTGCACCTACTGTGTGCTAAAGAACTTCCATGAGCAAGACAGGATGTGTGGGGGATTGAAGCTTATATTCTAGCAAGTCTTACCATTGAAGTATAGATTATTTCCTTCTCTTGAGATTTTTTTCTTTCTTTCACTTAGTAAGCTGTCTCTTGTTACCAAAGCATCATCAGCAACTTTAAAAATTTGGTGGTTTATGCAATTAAAATATCAGGTGCTTTGGGAGCATAATTGTTTGTGGGCCTCTGACTGAGGAGTTGATGGCACTAAACCTTGGATCTAATTTGTTCAGACTACATACAGTTCATTCACAAAGCAAGAAGCACCATCTGACTAATGTTTTGCACATATCATTTCACTTCCAAATGTCAAGTACTATTTTTTTAAAACTGTAAAGTAGTTAACAACACACTAAAAATCCTTCAAATGTGTTACAGTTGAGGTATTCACATGCACATAAGTTGTGGCAGCATCTTACTCACTTTTCACATGTTTGACAAACATGGTTTTACTAGCAAGTTACAGCTCACTAAAACTGACCTTAATTTTGAAAGGCTCACATGCACATTTCTTCACAATGGGTCTTTGTCCAATGTACACAGAGTTATATAATTGCTTTTTTCACAATTGGCAGGCAATAATTCTGCTCTCATTTAGGCCATTTTTAACCCTGAACTTGCCTTCCTATTTTCAATGCCATTTCCTTCTTTTCCATTACGAGTTCAAACCAAACTCAGCAGGTGGATCTTCAACTCTTGAAAAGCATTTCAAACCATGGCCAGGGGTGGTGGCTCATGCCTGTAATCCCAGCATTTTGGGAGGCTGAGGTGGGTGGATTGCTTGAGCCCAGGAGTTCCAGACCAGCCTGAGCAACATGGCAAAACACCATCTCTACAACAAATACCAGAATTAGCCCAGTGTGATGGCACATGCTTGTAGTCCCAGCTACTCGGGAGGCTGAGGTGAGAGGATTGCTTGAGCCCAGGAGGCAGAGGTTGCAATGAGCCAAGATCATGCCACTGTACTCCAGCCTGGGTGACAGAATGAGACCCTGTCAAAAAAAAAAAAAAAGTTAAAAAAGAAAGCATTTCAAGTCAAATGATGCTCACTTTGTTCATGGGAACAGTGTCATTCTCAAAAAAAGGTTTTGGTTCCAACCAAGACATATCTACATTTTTATTGGAATACCAAACTTTGAGTTATTGTTGACCTTGAAACTGGCTCTGGTACACAGTTTGTCTTCCAGACCCTCTTGGGGGCATTTACTTGACCCTGTCCAGTGTGATTTCTTTCCCTTGGTCTACTCTCTTTCCCCTCTCGAGGGTAGCTTTCCAGCTGGGGAGATCTGCATTAGTAATGTGATGATTTTGTATAGTCAGTGGGAAGAGACCCAAGATATTACATTTAAATCTGTAGAAATATGCCAGAAAACTGGGCGAGTTTTCTGGAAAATCCCAGTTGTGAATGATACCATCATCCCTTTCCAGGATCTGTCCTATTCCCATTGGCATTCAAGCCTCCATCATGCTTTATGCACCTGCATTTGGACCTAGCAACACCTGATTCTTGAAATTTTCTCCCAAGTTAGAAAACTAGAGATGGGAGATTTTTTTCACTGAAAATCATAAAAAGGGGGAGGGGTTAATGAAATCCTTTTACTCTTAGCATCACTAAATTTAGGACTAAGAACAGTCAATTTTCTAATGATTTAGCATATTTATTCTTTCAAGTAGAAGAGCATAACTGATCTATCTTTAAAGTAAAGTTTTTAATGTAGGGCCGAGCACGCCGTGGCACTCGCTACCTGTGCCTGCCTGACTGACCACCCTACAACTGTCTGACTGAGGTTGCCAAGGTTTGGCATACTTGTCCTCAATTAACAGATTAGATAGTTGCTAATTATCTGGATGAGGGATTTGGCTCCCTGAGCTTGCCTTTTCCAGCAAACAGGAAGAAAAGATTCCACCATAGTGTTTTGAATTATTGGAATGTGTCCCCTAAGGCCTACCATGATGTCACACTGACATTTTCTCACAAGTAACTGTCAAGCTAAATTTGGAGTTTAGAGAATTAATCTGGTGGATAAAAAAAATGGTTTAGTATTGAAGAACCATACATCTGAATGGTTTAATTGTGAAGCCGACTTTAGGAATGCATGCTTTGGTAAATGTTATTTTTAAGGTATTTATAATCTTCCTGGTGAACTATTGACATTCCATTGGTAGACTTTTGACCAGGTGGATTGCCAATGACAAATTATTTGTCTAAACTAGCTTCATTTGCAACCTACTGAACTTCTGATGCCTCATTATGTGAGGGCCCACCCTTGTCAGTAATACAAACTAATTTCACATTAGTGCAACAAAATTGAAGCACAAAAGGGAAATTTTTAGCCAAAATATGGATTACAATGACCACAAATAGACATTATACAAAAGTTGACTTAAAATTCCATTTATTTAAAATTATTGTTGCACATTATTTTTTAAAACATTCCATTTATGTTGCTAATAATTGAAGTATAGTGATGAACACTGTCCTCTGTGACCAAGAATCTGGTTAAATTCCAGAGACTTCAATCTAAACATCAGTTTTCGACATAGCTTACCAAGGTTCTGTTAGAAGATAAATGATTAGACCAAATATGAAAGTTTTAGTACTTAAAACAGGCAAAAAGAAAATAACAAGAATAATGACAAAAACAAAACAACAAAAATCAGCTAGAATATTAATTATTTAGCTTGAGCATGTTCTACGTCCTTACCATGTGACCAAGGACAATTACACCTTTTATGCCTCAATATCCTCATCTGTAAAATGGGGGTAATGATAATTGTATCGATCTCATAGATTTGCTATGAGGATTAAATAAAGTGCTTAGTGTAGTGTGTACTAACATCAGTAAGTGTCAGCTGTTATTACAGATATTTCAGTAATTTAATTTACTTATTTACTGAAGTTCTAAACATGTGTAGCAAGTTGTGTAGCAAGTTGTCCAATGTAAAGTAACTTTAATTTAAAAAACCTTTTTTAGAAGAGCTACTGTTTGGAAGGTTGCGGGCAATTTCTGTTTCTAGAGATGAAAGTACTATATCTACTAATAATATTGACTAATATTATTATTATTTGTTAAACTGTCAAAGATGAATCTCTTAAATAAGGCTTTTTGGAGACACTGCGAAGCTGTGCCCTGGTTAACGCGTGTTCTTCTTACAGGGGTAAATAGTGCACATCATTGTCTGTGGTTTTCAAGGAGGAAGAAAAATGATAGCCCTAAAAATTTTTAAGATTTAGATTGAAATTCTGGTGCCCCACACGAGCTAAAAATCCTAGGTCTGGAAAATGTATTTGGGACAATTATTTTTGCCTTCGTTAAGCTCTGCAGGCAGCCTGCAGCTGGTGGGTGGGAAGGAGAGATGGCTAAGGAGAGGACTGTGTCAAGTTTTGGAGCAAATAACTGGGGGAGGTCTGGCCCTGAGGTAGGGGCTAAAGTCTCTCTTGACCTAACACCAGGTGAAATCAGTGCCCAGAACAGTTGTCATGACTGCATGCACATTTGTTCCAGATTTCTCTGAGTGTTCGGCTTTAAGGTAACAACTGGCAGCGATAGCAGTGGAGAATGAGATCCTTTGGTGGCCAACTGAACAGGTGAGAGCAGAAATCCAGAGAGAGTCAGTGGCTTGCTAAGTTCCTCCAGGTAACCTGTGATAAAGGTAGGATCAAAGCCCTGGATTCATGGCTTCCCATCAAATGCTCTTTCAATGTCCTTCCAAGTAATTTCAGAAATTTAGAAATGCAGAGAGAGCTCTAATGTTGCTTATAACTCCTGAGAATAATTTAGTTAGATGCTGATGTTGCAAACCTTTTCTGTTACTATGTCTCATTCTTCAATGCTGATGTACATGCCTCTGGGTAAAAGCTACCTGGTAGAGAGTAGCTTCAGATAAATAAATCAAGAACCATGCTTGACGATGTGTGGAATATGAAATATGCTTTTGTCCACTCCTGTTCTCTAGTGATACCACTTCTATTTCTGCATATTGACAAAGCTGAGGACACCAGAGAAATTTTCTACACAATAAGCCAGTCACCCGATATACAGAAGGACAGTTTGGAGCCTGTCTCTCTATAATTAGGGGAGGCAAAGGTGTTTCCAACCTTTTCTCTCTTTTTTTTTTTTTTTTTAGTTATAAAAGTGAGTATCTTGAGCTTTCCCCTCCAGCAAAAACTGTCTGTTAATACCCAAACTACTTTCAGATTTATTGTGACAAGTGATACAGTACCATGTTCAAGGAAGAATTTTGGGATGCATGCCTTGAAAACTTTTTTTTTTTTGTTGCCCATCTGTTTTGCTTGTCGCAATTCCTGTTTGTTTAAGATGTACGTGTGCCAGAAATGTGGAAAGAATGTGTGTAGCGACAAGTGCTATCGAGCCATTTTCACACTGGACTTATGGGAAGCATGTGCTGCCCATCTGTGAAGTTCTCATTTTATGCAAATTTAGAAAATATATTCTTATGTCATGTTGCCTTAATGCCCAGGGGTAGATTGGAACATACACAAGGAAGAGAGAGACAGGGAGGAAATAACTTCACACCCAGTGATGGGATGGACTTGTTATGACAAAAGGAAGGTCTGAGAGGCATATTATTTGTCAAAAGGTGGAAGGGAATTTTTCTCTCCAAAAGTGTTGCTTACAATAAAATCGAATATCTTTCAGATCAATTTTTAATCTATGAATGAGATTGTAAGAGTTCCTATCTCTAGAAGCTTTGAATGGTAGAGAGAGAGTACGTCCTTAACTGTGGGTCGTTCTTATCTTCTGGAACATTCTGTCAATGGCCTCAAATATGCTCTGAGTTCAAAAGGAGAACATTTTAAAGGACATCAGTATGGTGCCAGGCCAGGAATTATTTCTGAGGGGTTACTCTCTCTGGATCTTTAAGAAGATACCTAGGGTCCTATTTCTCTCCATGTTCTACCTTCTTAACATACATGTCAGACAAAACTCACCAGAAGTAAATAGGGAAAGAAATTGCTCTTGAAGAAAGCCTTGGAGAGGTGATGGGGTTAGAGAAGCTGCCTGCAATTCTAAATTTATCTATATCTAGTCTCTGTTTTCAAGAAAATAACATAATATAAAGCTGAATATAAATGAAATTTTTATATGTCTATAACCATGAGGACCTTAAGAAACAGATGATGAATGGGGTCTCAAAGAAGGAGCTCAAATGATGGGGTAGGGTTAGTAGCATTCTAGCTGCTCAGAGCTGGTGCCCTAAACTCAGAGTTCTAAGCATAGACCGGGGCAGGCACCCTGGGTGTGCGACCTGTGCAGTCACACAGTGCCCAAACTCAGAATGGTCCTGAATTTGACTTAATGCTCTACTGTCATCTTTAAAAGTTATCAACAGATTTTAAATAGGGTGCCCACAATTTTTGTTTTGCATTGGGCCCCGAAAATAATGTAGCTGGTCTTATTAATGACAAATACAAGAAAATACTTACAAACTCAAGTAGAGCTTGAGGAGAGTTAAGACTGAAAGGTCAAACCTGAAGAACAGAGAGGAGGACCAGGTGTAAACAAGGGTCTGCTTCCCCCTGGCTCCCTCAGCAATACTCTGCCTTCTCCAATACATAGTGGGAACCCGGAGGTTGAAGCCATGACTTTCCTATGTGGGCTTCTTGGGGCCTGTCCTCACAATTACAAACTCCTTCTAGTTGCTCCCAGCTGGGCCACTGACCACTGCCTATTTAGCTGCTGGTGATTGCCTGGAGCTCCTCAACACAATCCCTTCTGTTAAATGTTGCCTTCTGACATGAGCTCTAGCAGGGAACCCCATGTGTAGAAGATCCCATTTTTCCGTGTCTCCAAGGGATATCTCTTGTCACACTCCTGCTCATAACTTGTTTCTCCCACTGTTAGGTTCCCAATCTCTACTTCCTTAAATTTGCCATCAGAATCTCCTCTCAGTCATGGAAAACTCTGTCCCCCCTTGTAAGTATTGTTCTCATTCAGGATTTATGCCTCATTCCTATTAGTGCATTATTTAAGTCTGAGACATTTAGTCTAAAGAAACTATCTGTCGGATTTTAGCCGGATCTTCACGGATTTTGCCTCAAATGAAGGTAAATTTGAAAGTCCGTGGTGATCTGGGGCCCTCCAAAGTCAGTCTGCTTAAGACCTGCTCGATGGTTTTAATTTCTGGCCCCTGTATTCTTCCAATAGCCCAGTGAGTAGTTGTTTAACCCAATGTATGCACCTATACACCAAGGGCAAACACTAGTTCTCAAGACAGTATATTCTAAACTACTTCTTCTTTTTTTTTTTTTTTTTTTTGAGACAGAGTTTTGCTCTTGTTGCCCAGGCTGGAGTGCAGTGGCGGGATCTCGGCTCACCACAACCTCCGCCTCCCAGTTTGAAACGATTCTGCTGCCTCAGCCTCCCAAGTAGCTGGGATTACAGGCATGTACCAAAATGCCCAGCTAATTTTGTACTTTTTTTTTTTTTTAGTAGAGACGGGGTTTCTCCATGTTGGTTAGGCTGGTCTCGAATTCCTGACCTCAGGTGATCTGCCTGCCTCAGTCTCCCAAAGTGCAAGGATTATAGCTGTGAGCCACCACACCCGGCCTCTAAATTCCTAAGAGTTAAATATTCTGACCACTGCTCCATAATTTGTAAGGTGCTTCTTTTAAAATGGAGTCATTGTTTCTTTTGCATTATTGTGTAGTACATGGTTGCTTTCTTTCATCCATTCAAATGTTTCCAATTTTAACCATTCAAACCATTCTCTTTCAGGCCTACTAGGAATAAAAAAGACTCAGTCCTTCTGTTACTCGGTTCGCCCACAAACAAATATTTATTTGTTTCTATAGCTATTAGGGATAAAAGTATGAACAAATCAGACAGAGTCTTGCCCTCTAGCAACTTAAACTTCTGTGCTGGGAAGAGGTAATAAACATAATTACAGATAAATATGAAATAAAATGTCAGGTACATTTAAATGTTTCAGAGATTATAAAATATGATAATGCTATAGCAAGTGATTGGGTTGTGGCTTTAGCTCAGGAGATCTACAATGGCCACTCAGAGAAATTGGCATTTGAATTGAGACCTGAAGGCCAAAAAGGATGCACCATGTGACAGGAAGGAGTAAAAACATTCTAAGTAGAAGGAATTGCAAGTGCAAAGGCCCTGAGCTAGGAATACGCTAGGCAAGGATGAAAGACAAAAAGGCATGTGTAAAGGGATCTCGGTCAATGAAATGAGGAGTTGAGGGGAAGCTGAGGAGGTCAGCAAGGCATGTAGGAGCCACAGGTAGGTCCTGGTGCATTGTGGGGAAAAGTTGGGTTGATATTGCACACTCAATGGGAAATCATCAGAAGTTTAATGTAAGTAGTTGGCATGATTTTTTAAACACAACTGCTCTGGCAACTCTGTGGAATATCCATGAGGTAGGAAGGGCTGAAAAGGAGGTGCAATGACCAGCCAGGAAACTGGAGAGATATGGTGGGAACTGGGATCATGACCGTAGCTGTGGAAATGATTAAAGGTGATCAGATTTGGGAATCCAGTGTGTTTTGGAACTAGATCCAACAGAACTTGTTGGTGGGGTCGAGGTGATATGGGAGGGAATGAGAAGAATCAAGGATAATCTCTAGTGTTGTACCTGAGTGACTGCTGGTGCTCTTGATCCAGCTGGTGGGCTGACAGATTGTATGGGTGGGATGGGATGAGGTATGGAAAATTCAAGAGTTTTCTGTTTACGTTATAAAATTTGGGGTACCTATCCTAAGTTCTTAAAGATATAAAACAGGCAGTTGGATATAAGTACCTGGAACTAAGAACACACAGAAGTTGATGAGTACAAGGGTCTGAAAACTGAACTTCTTAATATCCATTTCTTTGCTCACATTCACCCAAATATGGCTTAACAATTACCCTTCATAATAACTCAATTACATTCTTAGCCAAGGTTCTCTGTTATTTGTTTAGGGAGGGAGAAGGAAAGGGTCACTTTACTCTATCACCTCCACTTATTTCTGTTTTCCATGATAAAGAGGCCTCTAAGTGACAGCAGCAAGCTGAGGGATGACTTGAGATGGAAGTGAATATGAGGACATAGCCACGCCTGGCTGCATGCCTTTAATTATAATGTCCTGACTCTTCCTTCTACCAGCCCATTAGGTTTGGCTGATGATGAAATTGCTGCCTGAGAGTGGGTCAACCAACTCAGTGTCTGACACATCTCAAGAACTCAGGAAACACCTGCTAAATCAATGGTACGCCTTAAAAAACTCCCTCTATACAACTTTTGTTTTGTTTGTTCTATGCAACTATTTATGACCTCAAAAATGTTCATTTAAGCCAATGTCCTTGGAATAATCCTTGATTTTTTCACTTTTCAACATTTAGTCCATCAATAAATCTCAGCATTTTTCAAATATGTTCATTGCTCTCTATTTTATTTCTCCTATCCTTTCTCTACACTATCATTATCTTTTGCCTGAACTTTAGAAAAATTCTCCTCTCTGATCTCCTTGCGTTAACTTGTACCCACCATCTAATTCATTTTCCACACAACAGTTAGAGTGATCATAATCATCTGTGCCTCAGTTTCCTCATCTGTAAAATGGGAATACTAATAGTGTCTATCTTGACACTTTCTTGAAAGGATTACCCAGGATGACAAAAGAAAAGCTCTTAGAACAGTGCCTGAAATTAACACTTTTGGTTGTTCCTGTTACCATAAATAAACCCTTAAACGGCCTTGTCCTTTTCATCTTGCTATATCTAATCCCCCATTACAAAAACACAGAAAAACTATTCTAGAATTGACATCTGATCCTGTCATTTCAGTGTTTTTAAAAAATTATTTATTGAAACCTTTCTGTAGAGACAGGGTCTCCCAATGTTGCCTAGGCTGGTCTCAAACTCCTGGGCTCAAAGGGATCCTCCCACCTCAGTCTCCCAAGTAACTGGGATTGCAGGCGTGAGCTGGCACACTTGGCTTGATCCTGTCACTTCAAAAACTTCCTATTATCTTCAGGATAACTCAAACTTCTTAGCCTGACCTACATGGACTATCATGATCTGCCCCTTGTCTACCTCTTTCACCTCACTTTTTGTCTAAGTTCCTCCCACCTGTCCCCATTCCATGCACACACACACACACACACCCGCACCTCTCCAAACTCTAGCCATACCACACTTCAATGCCAGTTCCAAAAAGGCACAGTGTCTTCTCTCAGTCTAGGTCTTTGCAATGTTTTTTCATTTGCCTTAAATGCCTTTCCTCCCTCTTTCTTCATTCCCCACCTTCCACACATACATCAGTGTCCTCCTTCAAATGAATAACTTCTATTTAGAATTTAGGACCCCTCTTAGCAAGTTCCTGGCCACACCCAGCTTTCCCTGAACCTAGAAAGGCCAAATTAGGTTTGCCTCTGGTGTGTTTCCGTAACATCCTTTGTATACATCTGTGACAGAACTTATAACAGGATGTGAAAAATCAAAATCTTAGCGGAGACCAAAGAAAACAGAAATAGTATCTTAAAGGAGATCTAGAACAGAAACAAAATTTACAAAGAGGTAGTTGAAAAATGGTTACCTAACTATTCAACTCTCTCATCTATATCAATGATATGAGAGTTAAGATTAAGAGATGAGAGAAGAATTGGGGTTTGTAGAGGGCTATACTGTAAATGCAACCTTCTCCACCTAAAGGAGAAAGGGAGGAAGATGGGAGGAAGAAGGAGAAAAGGAAGAGGATGGAAGGAAGAGTTTAACAGAATAGCCTGCAATGAAGAAGGCATGTGTGTAGATTCTGGAATTTGGATTCCAGCTCTCATCTTACTACTTGCTGGGTAACTTTGAAAAGGTCACTAGGGTTTAAAAGATAAAAGTTGACTTAGATCATTTTAATGGTCTTTTCAAGCTCTAACATCCACAATTCTATAGTTTAGAAAAGGAGGAGAAATTTATGTCCTTGGTTACCCTAAACCAGAGGATTAGATGAAACAGAATAGATCATTGAGCTATTGTAATTTGGTAGAGAGCGAGAGAGGGACTTGAGCTTCCTTAAATAGAGAGAAGCTTTGAGAACTGATTCTTCAATTCTGGATTTACGATTGCCAAATACAAATGTATACCTTTCATTCCCCTTAGCAAATCTCTATTCCGATTACTCTGTGTGGATTTTCTAACATGAGTGTCTCATCCTCAACCTGTTTTTTTTTAACTGCTAGGAACTTCCCTGTAGTGGATTGAATGATGGTCCCAAAATGATATATCCATATCCCAACCCCCAGAAATTGTAAATATAACATTATTTATAAAAAGAGTCTTTGGCCGGGTGCGGTGGCTCAAGCCTGTAATCCCAGCACTTTGGGAGGCCGAGACGGGCGGATCACGAGGTCAGGAGATCGAGACCATCCTGGCTAACACGGTGAAACCCCGTCTCTACTAAAAAATACAAAAAACTAGCCGGGCAAGGTAGCGGTGCCTGTAGTCCCAGCTACTCGGGAGGCTGAGGCAGGAGAATGGCGTGAACCCGGGAGGCGGAGCTTGCAGTGAGCTGAGAGATCCGGCCACTGCACTCCAGCCTGGGCGACAGAGCAAGACTCCGTCTCAAAAAAAAAAAAAAAAAAAAAAAAAAAAAAGAGTCTTTGCAGGTATAGTTAAGGAACTGAAGATGAGATCATCTTGGATTATCCAGGGGGACCCTAAAGTCAATGATAAGTATCCTCGTAAGAGGAGGAACATGGGGAAGAGGAGGCCACATGAAGACAGATGCAGAGGTTATGAAACCACAAGTCAAGTGATGCCTGGAGCCACCAGAAGCTGGAAGAAGCAAGGAAGGATGCTCCCCCAGAGCCTTTGGAGATAGCACGGCTCTGCCAACACCTTGATTTTGGACTTTTGGCCTCTAAAACTGTGAAAGGTTCAATTTCTCTGATTAAAGCCTCCAGTGTAGAACTTTGTGACAGCAGCGCTAGGTAGTTTGTGTATTCTCTGTGATATGCTTCTGATCAGAGCTTGCATTCTAACTCATGTTTCACTTTGCCTCATCGAAGCTCAGCTCTCTGGGTGATACTCCTTAAGGACTCAGCTATGCTATCTGATAAACCAAGGTTCATCTGCACTTCGTGATAACTGTGGATCAAGTCTGCATTTCTCTAGAGACCATCCTGCCTGAAGAAAAATAATATAATATTGTTATAATACTCTGAATTTCAAAAGCATTTTTAGGAATATTATCATATTCCTCCAACGTGCCCCATTTGATAAGTTAGGAATATTATCATCTGCATTCTGCAAATGAGGAAATTGAGCAAAAATAGAATAAGTGATGTACCTCAGGACACCCAAACATAAATGGTCCAGAGAAGACTGAAACCTAAGTGCCTTAGTCTGTTCCAGCTGCTATAACAAAATACTATTGATTGAGTGGGCTATAAACAACAGATATTATTTTCCCCACAGTACTGGAGGGTTGGAAGTCCAATATTAAGGCACCAGAAGATTCGGTTTCTGGTGAGGACTCACTTCCTCCTCGACAGCTATTTCCCCCACTCTAATCTCACAGCGTGGAAGAGCCATGGGTCTCGCTCAGGCTCCCTTAATAAAGGCACTACTCACTCTCCTGACCTAACTCTCTCCAAAGGGCCACCTCCTAATATCAACTTGGGGGTTAGGATTTCAACACATGAATTTGGGGGAGACACAAACATTCAGACCACAGCGCCGCATTGTTACCTCAGAGGATACTAATCTTCTCTTCGTCACAGGATCGATGGAGAGGTACCTTGAACACAATAACATAAGGGCACTTCCTAAATCACAACTAAAAGGTAACTATCTATTCTGGTCATGTGTAAAGCTACTAATTCCTAAATAACTAATCCCCTACCAATATTATGAAGGTAACTCCCATCCAATTTAGAGGGAAAGCCACATTCTTTATGATGGCCTATGAGATCTGGCCCCACCTCTTACCACACTCTCTCCACTCTCACCTCCACTGATGCCTCCCCCACTCTCTCCCTCACACTACGCCTGCCCCTTCCCCCCGACTTGGCCCCATATGCTGCTGCTTCTGCTGACACCTGCCCATCCCGTTCCTGCGATATTTGTTTTCCAGTTATCTTTGTTGCCTCTGCCCCACTTCCTTTTGTCTTTTGCTCACATAACACCTTCCCAGTGAGGGTCACCCAAACCACTCTAATTAAAATGGAATCCTATCTCCCACGCCTTATTCTGTTTTGCTCTCTTGCTTTTTCTCCATACTATTTGGTTATTCTACTAGTCCCTGAAGGATGATGAGACCACAAAAGACAAAATTGAAAACTGGCAGGAAAGGGCAATTTTATCTAAGAAAACATTATGAACAAAGGAATGGGGAAATAAAAGTCCAGGGCTGTCCTGGAGCCAACATAAAAGACCGGCTCTGCGCTTTCAAGTTGCTAAGTCCCAGGACATGCGCTGTCCAGGGTCTGGGCTTTGCTTCCTGCATATGAGAGGGTCAGGCGGGTGGAGGCCCCTGGGCTCCGCTCTGGTCATCTACAAACCACAGCCTCAGTGGCAGCCTGGAAATATCCTAATAGCATTTCTAGATGCAACGAAATAATGACTTGAAAAGGATTAATTTCATTTTTATGTACAAGGGAAGAAAAAAATGTTGCCAGCAGAGTAGACAATCACATATTTTAAATGTCAATCTTTTCTTCCTCATGTCTGCTTTTATCAATAGGAACTTGGTCTCTGAAATTATTGATATGACAGGGACAATTCTCACACCCACCTGTGACAACTCAGCGCAACCCAGGAACTGGTGTGGTGCCTTACCCACTCCACAAGACTCGAAGCTTATCCACTCCACAAGACTCGCAGCTTACACACCCCACAAGACTCGCAGCTTACCCACCCCGAAAGACTCGCAGCTTACCCACTCCGCAAGACTCGCAGCTTACCCCAAGGGAGGAAAATGGAAAAAAATGTTAAGGCATAAAGTATAGATGTTGTAAACCGAAGTCAAGTCATAGTCAAAGTAGTTATTTTTTTTTTAGCACATTCGACTGTAACATAAGTATACATACATATGGGGGAGTGGTATATATTATATGTTTCAGAAATTCTAAATTTTGTTTTCAGGACTTTGACACAAAAGTTTAAGGCTAACAACAGACACATGAAAAAATGCTCATCATCACTGGCCATCAGAGAAATGCACATCAAAACCACAATGAGATACCATCTCACACCAGTTAGAATGGCAATCATTAAAAAGTCAGGAAACAACAGGTGCTGGAGAGGATGTGGAGAAATAGGAACACTCTTACACTGTTGGTGGGATTGTAAACTAGTTCAACCATTATGGAAAACAGTATGGCGATTCCTCAAGGATCTAGAACTAGAAGTACCTTATGACCCAGCCATCCCATTACTGGGTATATACCCAAAGGATTATAAATCATGCTGCTATAAAGACACATGCACACGTATGTTTATTGCGGCACTATTCACAATAGCAAAGACTTGGAATCAACCCAAATATCCATCAGTGACAGACTGGATTAAGAAAATGTGGCACATATACACCATGGAATACTATGCAGCCATAAAAAAGGATGAGTTTGCGTCCTTTGTAGAGACATGGATGCAGCTGGAAACCATCATTCTCAGCAAACTATCACAAGAACAGAAAACCAAACACCGCATGTTCTCACTCATAGGTGAGAACTGAACAATGAGATCACTTGGACTCGGGAAGGGGAACATCATACACTGGGGCCTATCATGGGGAGGGGGGAGGGGGGAGGGATTGCATTGGGAGTTATACCTGATGTAAAAGACGAGGTGATGGGTGCTGACGAGTTGATGGGTGCAGCACGCCAACATGGCACAAGTATACATATGTAACAAACCTGCACGTTATGCACATGTACCCTAGAACTTAAAGTATAATAATAATAATAATAATAATAATAATAATAATAATAATAAAGTTTAAGGCTGAAAGTTAACTCGAAGTAAAAATCGATGAGTTTCTGCCATCTCTAGTAAGGATCTGGAAAGACAGCACTAGCTGCTTCTTTATCATGTGATTGGAGAATAACGAATTGAGCCTTCTTTCTGCCTCGTTGCTCCATGTCACCCATAAGGAAGAGTACTCAGTCTGGTCCAGCAGAAGGAGTGTAAGGGCACCAGGCAGGAGTCCAGCAAATCAAATGCCTGGCTCAACATCCTGCACTGGCACCTGCAGGACAGGTGACTTTGGACAAGACCTTAGCTTCTTCCAGCCTCTGTTTCATCTCAAAATACTACCAACCTCACCTTTCTCAAAAACTTACAGTAAGAATCTAATTTTATCATACATATGACAAAGACTTAGTATTTTATAACACGCATGTCAGACTACCTGTGTTCAAATTCCTGTTCCACCTCATGCTAAATGTGCAAACTTCTGGAAGTTTTTAAAAGTCCATACAACTCAATGATCTCATCTAAGAAGTGAGAATAATAATAGTGCCACTTTCAAAGGGTTGTCATAAGGATTTTTTTAAATCTGCAAAGAGCACCTTAGAATGTGAGTGAATAAAACCAATACATGTTATCATTGCTATAACAATACCTATATATATTTGGTAATTAAATAATTGTTATAATTATTTAGAATGAGGCTTGGAATGCAGAGGGTGCTCAGGAAGTAATAGTGAGTGATTTTACAGCTAATGATTTCCAGGCCAAAAAAACTTCTTAATGAAGTCTCTACCCACATCAAGGTACCATCTAGACAGTGACAGGTCAGATGCACTGTGCTGCTCCAGGAATCATGTTGAGTGGTAAATGTATAGAAGAGGCATGGCACTGATAAAGTTTGGCACTTCTAGAAATGAAAGTCCTAGAGAACCATATAAATTTCCTAAAGAATGGGGGCTTTAAAGGGAGTAACATATAGCTTCCAATCTATAGGTAGTTATTTTGGTTGATTCGATTACTCTATAGGTTGGCATTGTTGGTTCAATTTACATGTGAGGACACTACCTTGGCCTATAAAAGTCAATTGCTCTGGATTCAAATTCAGGCCTGACTCTAGAACACGTGTAACTAACCACTTAGCAGGATAAAGCCATGAGCAAGAACAAAGTCCCTGCCTTTAATGAGCTTATCAATGTAGCTGTGAAAGCTGATACCTATCTAAATGGTGAAGTTAAGATAAATACGCAAGTATCCAATCTATTAATAGGAGTCTAATTATAAATGGAGGAAGTACCTGCACTAAGGATCAAAGGAAAAAGGCCACATATGTATGGAAATCGAAATAGGCTTTATTGAGAGGAAAACCTGTAAGCTGGTCCTAGTGGAGACCTTTAATTTTACTGGGTGGAGCTAAGGGCAGGGGATGGAGACAGAATGCCACCCCAGAAGCCAGAGACACCTGCACTTTCCCAGCTCTGCACTTGGTGGCTTGGTGAATGCTCAAGTCAACTGCCTCTTAGCCCTTCTGTCTCAGAGGCTGTGAAGGTTAAAGATGATGCATCTCCAGTGTCTCAATAAACGGGGCTGTGATGGTTTCTCTAGGTCATGGAAACAGTGATAGGCACAGAGAAGAAAAATATGTGCCCTAGTTAAGGACATACACAAGAATAGAAATAAAATAGAAAAAAATTAAAATAGTTGAAACAAGAAAGAAAGTTTGTCCTTACAAAAATACATATGTGAGTATGGGAACATGAACTCAGACACATAACAAAACCAGAGACATATTTTATCCGTGTCTTGGGGTTGGGCGGGGCTGGAGACCACTTTCACTCTCAGGAATAAAAATGACAATTGCTTTGCTAACTGCCTTCTTGTTCCATATCTGGAGACCTTCCAGGACACAAAAAAGAAGTTCCTTCTTCTGTCTTGAAATTCTTTAGTCAGACACCAGCCAACTCCCATGAAACGTGGGGTCTGGTCAAGGAGGCTGATCCCAGAAATGTGGCATATTTCTCACGACCACAGGGCTAAAAAAAAGCACTCCAAAACAAGCGGCAACCCAAAAAAATAACATATTGGCATCCTGCAAAAAAATCTAAGTGTGCTGAAAAAACAACAACATATGGCTGGGTGGGGTGTGACCAAAAGGAATATAGTTATCACGTTTTGAACATTCCTTTTACAGACTTGAGTGAAAAGAAATTTTCTAGGACAGAACATGGAGTAGTCCCAAAGCCTGCCTTTTTTAAAAGCACAATTGGGGACAGGAAAAGCAAAGAAGGGTTTGTTCCAGGTGAGTTACAGCTGAGAACCAGGAATGGAATCTCACCCTTGACCCAAGAATATGCTGAAAAGCACCAAAGTAGACAAAAGCGTGAGATAAGGCCATGCTCACTGCTTTGTAACCAAAGTGCTGTTGAGATTAAAACAGAGAGCGGAATGGAATGTACTTGAACATGCTCATTATCAACACCAAAGCCACAATATATACTGATAATAGCTCTAGGGTGCCATCATTATGTACCTAGAATCTGGGCTTCCTTTGAACAAAACAGAATCAACTTCAAGTGCAGTGCTCTGCTGGGGATCTCAGTTATATAACTATTTCGTAACTCAAGGTGAAGTCACACAGCAAGGCTAGAAGAGTGCTGGGAAATGAGTTTTCAAACTTTGGAACTTTTGCTGTTTATTTAAACCTTCCCTATTTGTCCACTAATTACACAAACCAAGAATAATCCGCAACTGAGCCCCTCTCTGTTGACTGGTACCTATGAGGGCTGTTTATTTTTTTAGTAGGAAATCATGGAGTATCTCTTCTGTGTCAGGTCTGGAGTTACAAGGATGCACAAGAAAAATCCCTACCCTCATCGAGCTTACAGTCTAGGAGGGAAAGAGTTATATGAACTGCAGATATTCAGAGAATGCCACCCCAAAATATGCTACTCTAGCATAAGGATTATTTTGAGCTGAAGACATTTGAGATTCAGCAAAATTAGAAAGAGGCTTTCTCTAAACTCCCCTTACTGCCTATAAGCAGAGCCTATCAAAAGAACCAAGATTGGCTCTAATACAGGAGAGGACACCTAACAGACATTGTTACAAGACGGTCATATCTCCCATCTGTTCTCCTAAGGGCCCACTTAGTTTTCCAAGTCATTTGTTTTTCCTGAGTGCCCCTTTTCCCCCTCCCTTTCACTTACGAAGTTGTGAACCCCCAGTTCCAAGCATCCCTTTGAGTTACTCATCACTGAGTGGCTCCCAAGTGTGTGAGTGATAGACATGTTAATAAACTTCTGTTTGTTTTTCTCCTAGTCTGCCTTTTGTCAGTCTAATTTGCAGGGCCTCAACCAATGAACCTAAAAGGGAGAGGGGAAAAGATTTCCCTCCCCTACAGAAAATATTATTAAAATTTAGTGTTGTAATTGGGTAGCGTGCTCACAAATATCCACTGTGACTCCAAGGTACAAAGAAAGGAATGTTCTCTATTTTTAAATGGATCTCGTCCTGTTTTTGCCTCCCTTCTCCTACCCCACACTAGTTTCTGCTTGGTGGTGGAATAAGGAAATTAAATTTGTTCACTCAACATATTTCTCTATCTTTTGGTATATTGGTCTCTTTAAGTCAAATTCGGCCTATCTTGCATAAATATTAATTCAAGAAAATTAAGTGTAGTTAGTCCTGGATTCCCTGCCTCTACCCTACTCATTCTTTTGCCTTCTCCAGGAGATTAATTATTTTGGAGTGGGGAAGTGACAGGTGTTTGTGAAAGGGTAGTAAGTCAAGTATCATCTTGTTCTATGTGTGGATGAATATTTCATGCTTCTTGTGGTGTCTCTGCAAATGAGTATCCATGCAGGTTACCAAGTGATCACTCCTTTGAACATTGTAGGCACAGCTATGGCAGAAGCGTGTAATTCTTTTTATCTGTGGTTTTCATGTCCCAGTTCCAGTCTTTCCCTGGCCTGGGTCACTTAGCGTTTTAGTAGGCCCTGTTGGGGTTGTGATTCTGCCCTGAGGCCTTACTCAGTAGATGCCTTCCTCATCATCCTGTTCTACCTCCTTCTACATGGCACTGTCTTTCTCTGAACATAGGAACTCCTAAAATGAATTCCTAAAAGGTTTAACACTTGCCTAACCTTCTATAATATAGATAAAACCCTCTCTGTTCTGGATTTCTCCCAAACCTCTGGTTCTTTCTCACTACACACGACGCAGATTCAGCACCAAGGCTAGGGACTGCTCACACCTGACCAAATGTTGCCCCCACTTCCTCTCTCTAGCCCCTCACTCTCACTGGAAAGGCTTTCACCTTTCCTGCTGGATGGTGACTGCTTCTCTGATGTGTCCTTACTCAGGTGGTACTTGCACTCCATTTCCATTAGGCAACATGTTGAGATGGCTACAAAACTTACACACAAACAAAAACATTAAGTTTAAAAAGTGGTAAAATAGAACAGGAGGTATTTAAAAAGTAAGGTCTGTACAACAGTGCTATGACAGGTCGGACTTTTTGAGGCTGAAAATGTGATGTTTTTATGCTTGATTTCTGCATCAAACTAGCATTTGGAGATAGCTGGAACTGAAACCATTTACTATTACTATACAACTTTTTTTCAAGATAATTATAAAGCACACTGTTATCTCTGGAATCCCAATGCTTTCAGTTACATAAGATCTCTGAGAGCTTGAACATTGTGACTTGCAGTATTTAATATGAAAATATTTTTAAAACACAGAGATTGGGAAAGAAAATTTTATTTCAGTTATATTAAATTATAACTGTGTCAAGTTGCAATTTCCAAAGATATCCTTTAGCATATATATTCTTCTTTAGCATACATATTCTTCTTTAATGTGCCCTGGCCACTCCCCACGAAGATGTGAAGTCTAATTCCTTCCTTGAATCCGGGCAGGGCTGCAATTTTTTCAACCAATCAAGTAAGGCTGAAGGAAAGTGACTTTCCAGGCAAGGTCATAAGAGGGCATGCATCTTGTGCCTTGTCTGTGGGATCACTCATATTTCCTGAGTTCCATGTAGGATATCCAACTCTCCTGAGGCTGCTGTGCTGTCATAAAGTCATATTACATGCAGACACTAGGTGCAGGTACTTTGGTCAGCAGTCTCAGTGTGGGAGTCATCCCAGGCCAGGAACCGGGCACTGAGTGAACAAACTTTCAGATGACTCCAGCCCCCAGACATCAGGTCAACCCAGCCTTTGGGCCTTTCCATGTGAGATCCAAACTATCTCCACTCTTCCCAATCCTAATTCCTGACCTACAGAATCTGGGAGCTTAAAAAAAAAAAAAAAACAGCTGTTTTAAGCAACTAAACACCTAAACAAGGTTATGCAGCTTTACTGAATTGCAACAATGACTTAACGTGTATTTGTATATTGCTATGTTTTCTAAACTGTCTCAGTCAAGCCCTTAAGGAATCAGACACTCTTTATTAAATCCAATAGTCAAAAATGAGAATGAACCAATGATTAAGTGTCATCTCTTAAAGAAAGCAGGAAACACCTTATACTTCCCATAAAATGCAGCACAGACCAGAATTGGGTGCATGAATGTTTTGTCAAATTTTGGACAATTTGGTTTTAGGATAACTCAAGTAAAATTACGATAACTAAAACTAGATGATTCAGGGGAGGGGAGACGATAAATATCTTGCATTTTTTGTCTCAAATAAAAACCAGCAGAAATTAATAGGACTAAATACACATTACGAAACTTATAATGAGGAACACAGCATTGTGCAGAACAAAATTTCACTCCATTGTTCTGGGTCTGGAGCAGGCTGAGTAAATTGCTTGAAGGTTTGACTAATGCTTCCATAAAGTTGAGAAAGCTTTTGCATTTTGGGGGGATGAGAGAAGAAAGAAGGGCTTTGCCTTGGGCTGGATAGAGCATTTCCTCTGACAAGAGTCTGGAGACTTTGCACTCTGAAACCACTGATGGTGATAGGTTGTGTTCCTGTGCTGCATACTGTGTTTCACTGGGCACTTTTATAGATATGAGCAGGTCAGGAATACATACAGTCTTGGGGTTAGGATATAAGTACCTGCTCTCTGGTAAATATGAGCCTTATAACATTCCTGGGAAACCAGTTCTGAGCTTAACAAAACTGTTCCAAAGATCCAAGCCAGTTCAGTGCTTGATTAACCCCTGCTGTATGAGAGGCAATGGCCATAGCACTGAGACCCAGCAATGAATAAGAAATGCTGTAGGCAGTGCAAATGGATAATTACACTAGAAAGTGATTCCTGTGCATATCTTTATGATAACATTTATTATATTGTGTTGAAATTGTCTACATATGTGTCTGTCTCCTTAACTAGGGAAAACATTCTGTCTAACTCATCTTTCTATCCACAGCATCTAGCATAGATTTTGGCTCAGAGAAGGCATTCAATAGATGCCCTATGAAAATAATTGTACCAGAAGTAAAATAATGGAAACAGATGCATCAAAATGGTATAGAAATTCTGCGAGTCAGAAACCTGGGAGTTGTCCTGTGCTCCTCCTTTCTTTCCTTCAACTTTCACATCCACCTGACCACTAAATCCTGATGTTTCTTTCTCCTAAATCTCTCTGGAATCTGTGCCTTTCTCTCTTTCCTCACTGCTACTGCCTTAAGTAACATCCTGACCATCTTTCTCCTAGGCTGTTATAGTAGTGTCCTGACTCCTCTGATCTCTCACCCTCTGTCTTGCCTGCCTCCTATTCATTCACCTACAGCCATGAGAGTGATATTTGTAAAAGGCAAATCTGTCTATGTTACTTCACTGTTTAAAAACCTTCAAGATTTTCCCTTTTGTCTACCAGATGAAGTCCAAACCAGCTTAAATAGCATTCAAGGTGTTCCATGACCTGACACAATTAGCCACTTCATTACATTTCCCACACACATTCAAATTCCTCCTTACGCTTGGTCAAAATGATCCCTTTCACTCTCAGCAACGCCCTTGTAAATCTACACATCTTTGTACATCCTGTTCTTCAGGTTATTAATCCACGTCTGCCTCAGCCCCATCTTTAATATGGCTGGCAGAGTTCTGTCTATCCTGAAGGCTCCACTCAAGTGGAACTGATCACCATCTTCTTTGTACCATCACTAGACTTTTACATTCTCTATCATAGCAAGAGCATAACTTCTAGTATAAGACTGGCCCCTGATCTGAGGCTAACTGGGTTTCCTCCTCCCCTGCCACTGATCAGCTAGGTGATCTTGGCCAGCTGCTTAATGTCTTTGTGCCTTAGTTTCTGTATCTGTGAAACAATTCTTCTGGGTCTTAAGAGGCTGACTTTCATGGGCAAGCCCAGTGACTTACCTTGCCTTTTCTAGGATGTGTCAAGTACGAGGCTCTGTTGGACATTTGAAAATGTAGGGAGAGCGAGGACTGGAGATTCAGCCCCCTGCTTGCTTCAGGCTTCCTTTTCCAAGGCCACAGCTCTGCAGGAGGCCTTCTGGGGGTGTTGCAGTGGTTCTCTCCGGGTTCCATTCCCTTCTGCTGCCTTCCACAGCCTCCCCGTCTTGGGCACTTTCCCATTCCCCGTTGATTTCCCTTACTCTTTGCTCACACCTTTCTAAATAACCCCATCACCAGACTATCTTCAACTTTTCCACTGGAATGGGCCACCTGTTTCTTACCAGGACCCTGACTAATACATCTCCCTAATGAATTGTGAATCTTTCAAAGCTACAACTCAGACCTTCAGCTGTGAATTCCAAGTTTCTAGCATAGTACCTGATACAACACAATAGAAGTTAAATCTACATTTCTGAATGAATTAATAAGCAAACAAGTGATTAACAGTTTAAAGGGAGAGGAGACATTCAGGAAAGTCTTCTAAGAGGAGATGGAGTATTATGGGAGGGCATTTCTTGCCAAAAACTAGCATGCACAAAAGGCATGACAATGTTTGGGGAACTATAGGTAGTAACTTTTACTGGACCACAAATCACACCGGGCTGTTATATAATCTTTCTTTGATACAAATAATTCTGCTGCTAGTACAAACTTTGAAGCCACTGTTGTAGATAATCTCCACTTTATAGATAGGGAAAATGATATCTGGTAAAAAATAGTGTCCATGTTTACTGCAAGTCCTTTGGAGCAGTGTGTTCATTTATGACAGGCGTGTTCAGGTTTCTTAACTCCATCTGCTACCCCGAGTACTCTAAGCCCTGGAAAACCAAAGAATTTGAGGCATGTGGTATGAAACACTATAGAACATGAGGCAAGTACATTAATGGGGCCAAGCTTACTGCTTTGTCAGAGACATTGCTTGCCAAATGGAGTTGGCTTTGTAGGCAAGGGTCTGGGGCACAGCCCTTGGAAAGTTAAGGGCATTACATCGCAACAAACAGACACAATTAGGCCAAAAATCCATTCTTCATGGTTCCCTTTGCCAACAAGCAGGCTTTGGAGACCAGATTTTCAGGGGTGAGCCAGACGGCAGGCATGTAAGATGAAGTCACATAGTTTAGTTCTGTAGCTCGATGTTATTTCTGAAGTAGAGCCATAAAAACTTTAGAATCCATTGACCAAATGGCCAGAGAGCTCCCTGTAAGAAATCACACACTGACCCTGGCTATTTGCAACTATTTTCCTCCGTGGGCTTGTTAGTAGTGACTTTAAGAAAAAAAAAATTAGCAAACTGGATATCACCAGCAATAGGGTACCAGTATCTGCCACCTTTTACCTTGTCTAAGTAGACTCTAGCTAGTGTGTGGACATAGTAGGTGCTGGATGGAAAGGTTCATTGAATAAGCAACAGAATGGATGAATGAATAAATAACTATCAAGTAGCTTTTCTTTGAACTATTTGAATAACTGGCTATAGTTGTATCATTTTTGTTGCTATTGCTGTTGTGAAAGAAATAAAATAACTTTCTGTAGGCCAGGCTAGAGTGCAGTTGTGTGATCTTGGCTCACTGCAAGTTCACCTCCTGGTTTCACACCATTCTCCTGCCTCAGCCTCCCGAGTAGCTGGGACTAGAGGTGCCAATTAAAACTTTTAATAGTGAGAATACAAACCTCAAATGCTTATCCAAAACTTTTGGGATCAGATTTGTTTGAGAATTTAGAGCTTGGAGATTTTAGAAAAATTAAGTGCATACACCACATATTGCATAGGATCCTCAGTGGGGTCTGAGCTACACACCATAATCAAACATACTCCTGTTTCTGTAGCAAAACATGCATATTCACACCAAGTACAATAAATAAGACTAATTGCAGAAATTCAATTCAGTTCAAGTTTCAACACCAAATAATTTTGCTAAAAACTTACCAAAAGCTTTGAATTTTCTGAACTCTCGGAGTTAAAGGTACTTAAAGGGATTTTTACAGGGATTATGGGCCTGTAGTAAAAATAGCTATATTATTCAATGCTTACTGTGTGTTAGGGTTGTGCTAAACCCATGACATATATTAATTTATTTAATCTTGAGAGGAAACAGGCAATTATTAATAGACTCAGTGAAAGTACTCCTAGAGAGTTTTTGTAATATGCCACTGACCACATAGCGGGTCACCTCTTAGCCACTCTCCCACCCTGCCCCCTGGTGTATAGCCAAAGAGTCAGAGAAGGTTGGTCCACTCAGAGGTAGAGAAGATTGAATGAGAGGCAGAGACAAGAGATAGAGAATGAGGAAATGTTTCTTATTTCTAATTTCTGGTTCTAGGCCTTTCCTGAAGTCTTTCTTCTTTGTCGGGTTTGTTTGCTTGTTTTTGAGATGGAGTCTCATTCTGTTGCCAGGCTGGAGTGCAGCAGTGCAGTCTTGGCTCACTGCAAACTCTGCTTCCCAGGTTCAAGCTATTCCCCTGCCCCAGCCTCCAGAGTAGCTGGGACTACAGGCACGTGCCACCATGCCTGGCTTATTTATTTATTTATTTATTTATTGAGACAGAGTTTTGCTCTTGTCACCTAGGCTGGAGTATAATGGCATGATCTCAGCTCACTGCAACCTCCACCTCCCGGGTTCAGGCAATTCTCTGGCCTCAGCCTCTAAAGTAGTTGGAATTATGGGCATGTGACACCACACTTGGCTAATTTTGTATTTTTGGTGGAGATGAAGTTTCTCCATGTGGGTCAGGCTGATCTCGAACTCCTGACTTCAGGTGATCTGCTCACCTCAGCCTCCCAAAGTGCTGGAATTATAGGCATGAGTCATTGTGCCTGGCCTATTTTTTTTTTAATTTTTTTTATTTTTTGTATTTTAGTAGAGACGGGGTTTCACCATGTTGGCCAGGATGGTCTCAATCTCCCAACCTTATGATCCGCCCACCTTGGCCTCCCAAAGTGCTGGGATTACAGGCATGAGTCACCGCACCCAGCCTTTGTTGGGTTTTCATACATCCCTGTTTCCCTAACAAACTCTTAATTTTTGCTAAATATAGCTTAAGACGGCTTCAAGGTGGCTCCTATTACTCACAAACAAATAGTCCCAACCAACATGATGTAGGGCAGATGTTATTTATATCATTTTTCTGCATAAAGGCATTAAGCCTCAGAAAAATTAGGTGACATTACAAAAAAAAAAACCAAAACAAAACAAAAACAAAAACAAAAAAAACCAGGCAACATCAAACAAAAACTCAAGCTAGTAGCACACCAATCTTTTCTGCCTGATGAGCTCTTTCTACTACATCATGCTGTCTTTTATAATATAAGAACTAAAAATTTCCAGATGATTGCTGAATGTTTTCTTTGGCTGAAGGTTTTGTGGTACAATGTTATAAGCTTATAAAGAATGCTTTTAACATAGAACCGGTACACATAGAAGAAAGGCACTTAGGAATATTGAAAAGTTTCACTATACATTGAACTGAAGAAAAAAAGAAAAAAAACAAGGTGAGTGGGTTGTAATTCTTAGGGTTTGTATGTGTTGGACAGGGGTGAGGGGGGGTAAAGAGAACAGCAGGGGTGGTGCCCTTTATCAATGTGAACAATATCCTCTGGGTCAGCCATTATCTCAAGGCCATTTCTATAATGAATGATAACAATATTGCCTATCGCTCCTGGGGTGACCGTAGATCTTCCATGGATGCTGTAGATCTTACCTCCTTTTTGGCAGCATAGGTGTTTCTTTTATTTATTTAAGTCATCTTACACAACATACTACCCAATTCACTATGTGAGAGCATAACATTTAATGGGCAGGTCACAAACACACGCTTCATTACAACAGCTGTCTTACAGACAGAAGAGGTGAACTGCAATGTTAAACATATTCTGACACAGACAGGCTCTGGTTTTCATTGTTCCTGGAGAGGGGTAAGGGGTTCATGGTCATCCTTAGGATGAAAACTTTTGTGAAGTGTAAACCCATGTTTAGCAGAAAATGTAGCTTTGTGATCTTGAAATTATGATTCCAAAAGTTTGCATCTGAGAAAATTGATTCTCAGAGACATTCACTGACTTGCCCCATATCCAGAGTTTAATAATTTGTTTTGTCTATGTTTTTGCTCCTGTGTGAAGTGAATCAGATAATAAATGTTAAAGTGCTGAAAACTTTAAGAAATTTTACTGTTGACTTATTTTTTAAAGGATGCCTCACTTTTGGGATTGCCATCTAGTGGCCACTATAGTAATTACATGATTCTGATTCCTTTACTTGGGCTTCTTAAAGCCATCACAAATACATAGAAAAAACGGGGTTTAAGAACGTGCTTTTGGCAGGGTGCAGTGTCTCACGCCTGTAATCCCAACACTTTGGAAGGCCGAGATGGGCGGATCACGAGGTCAGGAGATCGAGACCATCCTGGCTAACACGGTGAAACCCCGTCTCTACTAAAAATACAAAAAATCACCTGGGTGTGGTGGCCGGCGCCTATAGTCCTAGCTGCTCAGGAGGCTGAGGCAGGATAATGGCGTGAACCAGGGAAGAGGAGGTTGCAGTGAGCCGAGATCCCGCCACTGCACCCTAGCCTGGACCACAAAGTGAGACTCTGTCTAAAAAAAAAAATTAAAAAAAAAAAAAAAAAAGAATGCTTTTAACCAGTTCCCCACAGAAGTAAATGCCAATTATAAGATAAGTTATTTTATTTAAATGTGAAAAGGAGAGTATCTTATTAGAACATTAGAATTTCTAACTAGCCAGCCTTCTTTAAGTAATGCTGTCAGATTTCCTTTTGGGGAATTGCTTTTCCCCCAATGGCTGTACACTAAGAATGCAATCCAAGTTGGAATTTTGATCCTAAACAGAGTGACCATGAGACTGAGAATGGTGAAATTTTATGGACACGACTGCCCAAATGGCTCCTGCTTCTTCCACCAACAGAGTTACTGGTTAGTTCTCATTTGTTGAGCCTGACTCCAGTTTTCCCATTAGGTTTTTAAGGGCTCCCACACATTTTAAATAAAATCTCTATTTTATATATATGGGGCAGATTTTTTTTTTTGCAACCTAAGTGCCCAAACTTGTATATTAAGAGCCAGAGTGTACAAGGCTGCCTTGAGCTACCCTGAGAAGATTGACAGCAAAACAGTGGTTGTAAGAACTCTGCCATTTATCACTTTAACTACAGGCCACGAACTAGGCTAAATGTGTATCAGGTGCTATTTATTTAAACATCACAATTATCCTTTGAGTTATTATCATAAACCCCATTTTACAGATAATAAAGGTGAAGTCGAAGGAAGTAAAGTAACTTGCCCAAGGACATGCAGTTAATAAAAGGCAGAGCCAGGCTAAGCTCCCACCGTGTTTGGTGACCAGCAGGGAGAGCAGCAAGACTACTTCTTTTTGTAATTTGTAATTGGGATCTTACATTTCTTTGGATGCAGCCTGAGAATATTAGTAGCTAGATCACATTGTGGGCTGAATTGAACTTGTTAAACCCACACTCTAAGTTGTCTTTCACTAAAACAGCAATCAAACATTTTAGTATCCTTTGGCCTTGCGTGTTTCTTTCTCCTTGAAAGAGGTCACAGATCACCCATGTGGTAGAGAGTAGGAAGAAGAGCTTTCCTCTCTGTCTCTGATTTCTGGCTTGTCCTTGGAGTCATTCTCATTCATACTTCCATGCCAAAGTTTCTCTTATGGCGTGTAAAACAGGGTGAAGTCTTTTAGAAGAATTTGATCACCTACTGATAGCAAAACCAAACAAAGACAAGAAACTCAGAAGAAGAAATATAAGAAATCTAAGAATCAGATTCTTATAAAGTACAGCTTTTGGAGTCTTTTATTGCTAACTCCTTTAAAATAGATCCTGTTTTACTCTCCGTCCTGCCTGAGCATCTATGAAGAATATGATGCTTTTTTCATTTTGACACATTTCCCTCTTTTATTTCACCTGGAGCAGAGATCTTGGTCACGAAGATCTTTAGGAGAAAACAGAAAATTCATTCACTCATTTAATAAACATAAATTAAGCCATAATAAATTCCTGAATAATAAATAAAGACCTCAAGTCATTTTTGGAACCAGCCACTGCTGAAACTTGCTTTGCCTCCACAACCATACTCCTGCCTTCAGTTTGAGCAGCATCTGATACCCAGGAAAGTCTGCTGCGGTGCGATCCTGCGCCAGTGCCTCTGATCATGGGAACATAAAATCAGTGGTGCAGACTTTTCTCCATGCAAAGCCAATTGGTTCCTATAAGTATTAAAACCTGACTCCAGGTTCATTAGCACAGGTCTGTGAGTAACTGAGCCAACTCGGCCTTCCAGCATTCATGCTGCAGTGAGTGAAACAATTCCCTCCTGGTCTGAAAAACCTGACGGTGACCTCCTCAGGGACCCTGTTCACCTGCCAGAGAAAATCTGTGAGCTACTGTAGTCATCTAAGAGCTATGGTATTCACAGAGCAGCAAGCAATATTGTCACCATTCATTTAGAGCCAGCAATGAGTGGGTGACATACCTAGAGGCATTACTTTACAATGACAAAGTCTCCACAACCTAAAACCCATTAGCTGACCCCACTTCCTTCTCAGCAGCAGCATGCACATGACAGTAATGAACTCAGGGAGGGGCCCAGAGAGTTAGTGCCTCTCCTCTAGGTATCTAACTTGTCACAGAGCCTGATAAGAGGAGGCATGCTTTTCTTCTGTCCAGTTCTTAGGACAATAACCATCAAAAAAAGAGACCTTAGTAAAGAAGAAAAATACTTTTGCTTGTGACTTAATAATTTTTTTTTCTTTCCCAAAGGCTTGCACACTTCAAACAACTTAACCAGCTCTTCCTGGGTACTTTCTACCTAGAGTAGTATAGTGGTTAAGAGCCTCAGCTTCAATTGGATGGATCTGAGTTGCATCATTTTTTAATTGCATGACATTGAGCAAATAACTTAACTTCCCTGAGGCCAGTTTTCTCATCATTAAATGCAAACACTAATAGCCCTACCTGTAAGGTTGTTGGAAGTATTTTAGAAAGATTATATGTATATATAAAGTTTTTAGCATGGAACTAATGCCTAGTAAATGTTCAATAAATTATTACTATCGCTCAATGAACTAATAAGTATACATGTGCCTAGTATTGCTTAGGTGATTAACAAATGTTAAGTTAATATTTGTAAACTATGAGGCTCTACTCAAATGTAAAATCTGAACATTATTAGCATTTGCCTTAGAGATGGAGCTCTCAGTTCAGTCATGGTCCAGTAAGAGATGAGTCAGAAGGAAAATTAGGGCACATAGCAGATGGCTTTCCCAAGCATATGACCTATTCACTCGTGAAAATTGACCCAGGCCCTGGTTAACTAAAATCCTTGGGTATTTTCCCCTCAAACTGCCAGCCAGTATTTTCCTCTCATGCTGTCCTTGGTAAAAGGTCTGTTCTTTCTTCCTTAAAACATAGACCGTGCCAAGGAAAGCAATGGAAAGAGAAAGTTCCACTCTGGCTTTTGACCTTTCCCTTTCTCTAGAGTCTTTCCCATTACTGCTGCCTGTGTCTCAATCTGGCCCATAGGAATGGGTTAGAATTCAAATCTAAATGTGGCCGAAGTCCGCTTTCCTTAGTTTCCCTTTGGACACCCAAAAGAGGCTGAACTATTGTTCAAGGAGAACCTGATTGCAATCCAATGACTCTTAAACCCATTACAATGAAGTTTCTTTACTTCAGAATGTCAAAAGTTCCTCTGATTTTCGTTCTTGATTGTTTTCATTTGTTGTTTTGGGATCCACTTGTCCAATGCTATATATGTCAGATAAAAAGCAGAGCTCCTAGCTTCAGGGTCTAGGGTGCAGCAAAGTGGGCCAGGGTTGATAAGGAAGCATTGCTAGGATGAGATAAGGAATTAGGTTGTGTCTGCTCATAATTTTTTAAATCCTATTTGGATACAACTTAATAAACTCTTGAAATTCTTTTCAAAGTGCAAAAATTTATGGGACATCAGTCTTCTACTTGAACAGTTCCAAAAGCATGTTTGGTGGATTTGTGGGGATTCTTAAGACTCTGAGGTTCCCTGAGGCCAAAACAATTGTCATAATAATACCAAGATGTTATGGGGTCTATTTCACTGGGTGGACATTTACACTAATGGTGCAAAAGCAGTAGTGGGTAAAAGTACATGAATCAAGAGAGTAGTATCTGACTATTCTCTGGTATCTGATACTACTCAAGAGACTAGTATCTTTTTTGCCATTTTGTTCTTCAATACCACACACTGGCAGTGAAAAAGAAAATGTCAGTTTTACTGAAAGATGCCCTTAATGAAGATGTAAAAAGTGTTAGTTTTATTAAATCTAGACCTTTGAGGACATGGGACAGCAGTTTTACTTGAACGAATAACAGACTGACTATGGATATTCAGACTTGGACATTTGGCAGACAATTTTTTAAAAGCTGAACAAAATAAACCTCTTGCTCTAAGGAAAACAACTCACAGTTTTTTGTTTCCACTGCTACAATTTGAACTTTCCAATGAAAATTTAAAATTTTGAAAACTAGAATCTACCACTGTGAGCATGACAGCTTCCCACCACTTAAAGACTCTTCTGATGAGATAGATGGTGATACTAATAAATATGACTTTTTGATGTTGTATAATTAAATCTTGGAACATTTGTAAAATTTGCATAACTCAGTGAACCAATACTTTCCAAATGACCAAAGCGTAATGATGAAAATGGTTTCAGATTTGCCATTGGGACCAACCTTTGAGAAACTACTTTACAATGAGTTTTGGTATGGTTTCAAAGAAGAATATTCAAATTTTCTAAAAAAGTTATTAAAATACATCTTTCTTTTCTAATTACACATCTATGTAAAGGTGGACTTTCAACCACAACAGCATATCACAACAGATAGATGTGGAAGCAGATGTGAGAATCCAGCTGACTCCTATTAAGCCAGACATTAAAGACATTTGCCAAGAATACAGAACAATGCCAAAATTGTCCCTAAATATAGCTATTTTTATTAAAAAGTTATTTGTGCTAACATGTAATGTTTTATGATGCATTTTTAGTATATGATACCTTCAGTTTCTTCTATGTTAGATTTTGACAGATATAATTCACAGAAACAAAAGCTCTATGGAACCCACAATAATTTTTAAGAGGATACAAGGGTCCTGAGACCAAAACTTTGAGAGTTACAGCTCCACTTGTCTATCAAAACCTAAAATCTTAAAACAGTTATGAAATCCATTCAGCCCTTATTTTAACATGTACTGAGGTCTTAGTATCTTCTAAGTGTTTTACTAGCCTAAGAGGAGAAACACATGAAAATAATTAGAAAGCAATAGAGCGAAGAGATGTTGATATGGTTTGGATCTGTGTCCCCACCCAAGACCCATGTTAAAATGTAATCCCCAGTGCTAGTGGTGGGGTCTGGTGGGAAGTGTCTGGATCATGGGGGCGATTTTTTATGAATGGTTTAACACCTTCACCCTTGGTTGCTATAGTGAGTGAGTTCTCATGAGATGTGGTCGTTTAAAAGTGTGTGGCTTTTAAACACTCTTCCCTAACTTTCTTCCTACTCCAGCCATGTGAAGTGCTGCTCCCCCTTTTTCTTCTGCCATGATTGTAAATTTTCCTAAGGCCTCCCAGGAGCCAAGCAGATGCCAGCATCATGCTTCCTGTACAGCCCGCAGAACCATGAGACAAACTTCTTTTCTTTATAAATTACCCAGTCTCAGGTATTTATTTATAACAGTCCAAGAATGAACTAATACAAATGTGTTCTGGTGCAAGGAATGCCAAGAGAGAAGGTGTCATGCATAAGAAGACATTCAAACAGGGTTCTTTGTATGAGCAGGAGCTCAACAAGAAGATGGAAAAAAAATTCTGAAATAGAATCTTCAGGTTTTTATAGATGGGGTCTCACTGTTTTAGATGTTGGTTTCAAACTCCTGGGCTCAAACGATTCTCCCCTCTTCAGCCTCCCAAAGTTCTAGGATTACAGGCATGAGCCACCATGCCTGGCCTTGAAATAGAACTTTAAAAGCAGAGGTGTGGTGATGGGGACAGACCACTTTCAATTTCAGGTAACTGCAAGTAGTTAAGTCTAATTGGAGCAAAATACACGTATATAGGAAACGGGGGAATTGCATTCATTTAGAAAAAGTATATAGCAGAAGCCTCTGGTGTCCCATGGCACATTCCCTTGGGTGCACTTCTAATTCCTGCCACAGCTGGAGCTCTGCTCAAGTTCAGACTCCTCCAGGGCTGGCAGCCCCCACCTCAAATGTGGATGCATTTCCCTACTCTCTGCTTTCTGCTTCTAGGCCTTCCGGGTCCCCTAGGAGCCTGCTCTGCCGACCCATAAGTTAAGGGCCATGGAGTACAGGAGCAGGTATGCTCCAGTCTCCTGTTGGTCCAATAGACCATTTTAGGAGGCATTCTATTGATACTCAGAGGTGCTGGTGGGAACAAAGACTCATCGCTTACAGTGGCAACCTTGATGATGCACTGTTCTACAGGCTTTTCCTCCTAACTTGCCTCTCCCTCACTCTCACTTCCTGGGATCACCACCTGAATAAACTGCCTACACCCAAGTCATTGTCTCAATCTCAGAGACAATCTAAAAGTGTAGGTCTCCCATGTGTAGGCACCGTGCAAGTAGCTGAGGATGTAACAGTAAACAAAGCCACGTCAGTCATACCTAGCAGCGAAATCCCTACCATGTTGGTGATGTGAATCTATTGAGTGATATTAGGCAGGATAGTCATGTAATAAAATTCTTTTTTATCTTGCAAAGTATCATCCATTTCAACAAATGTATATACTGTAATTTGTATACACGGAGAAAATAACACTCATGTATCCTCGACCCGCAGAAAGAAACAGGACATGAGCAGGGCCTTAGAAGATGCCTATGTGCACCTTGGTAACACGATCAGATTTTAATTGTTAAAAGATCACTGTGGTAGCAGCGCGTCTAATGGATTGGAGGAGGATCCCTGGAGACAATAAATACCCACTCATATTTTAAGCCTCAGCCTTAGCATCACTCTTCTGTAAAGTCTTTCCTGATGTCCAGGTTGAACTCCCTCCTTGCTGTCACTGATGAACTCTACTTTTTACCATGGCAATTCAGATCCTTTACAGCACTCATCTGGCTTTGCCTTTTTTGAAAAACAGCTTTATTGAGATGTAATTCATATACCACACAAGTCACACTTTTGAAGTGTAAGATTCAGTGGTTTCTAGTATATTCACAGATAGGTGCAAACTTTACCAGTCAGTTTTGAACATTTTTAAGAGGGAATAGGAATCCTGACACCAAAAAGTTTCATCACCTCCAAGAAAAACTCCATATCCTTTAACTATCACCACCTTCCAACTCCCTCTTCTCCACCTATACTCTCAGACCTGGTAACCCCTAATGGACTTTCCATCTCTGTTGATTTCCCTCTTCTGGACCTTCATAGGAATGGAATTGTATAATATGTGAATTTTAGTTGCTGGCTTCTTTCACTTACTACAATATTTTCAAAGTTTATCCAAGTTGTAGCATGTATTAGTACTTCAGTCCTTTTTAATGGCTGAATAATATTCCACTGGATAAATATGCTATGTTTATTTAGCCATTCATCTATTTATCAGTATTTGGATTATTTCCACCTTTTGGCTGTTATAAATACTCTTGCCATAAACATTTATGTACAAGTTTTTGTGCGGACATGTGTGTTTAAGTCTCATGTGTATATGCCTGGGAGAGAAATTATTGGGTCTTATGGTAATTCTATATTTAATCATGTGGGGAATAACAAGGCTGCTTTCCAAGGTGGCGATGCCATTTTACATTCCCACTAGCTGTGTATGAAGCTTCTACATTTCTCCACATCCTTGCCAACACTTGTATATCTGACTTTTTGAGCCTAGACATCCCAGTGGGTGTGAAGACTTCCCTTTTCAGATATAATGTAAACTCCAGGAAAATTGGAGTCAAATTTTACTCAACTTCACATTTCCAATGGCGAACATTGTGCTTTGGGTGTGGTAGGCACTCCATGTTTTCAGTGATTCAGTGAGAACTGCACAGAGGACAGAAGTTGGAGAGAAGGATGATGGCAATTGTAAGGGAGAAGTGGAGAAGGATCCTGGGAAAGCAGAAAGCAGTTGGCTTTGGCAACCGGCAATGTTAGGGGTTAGGGTGAACATGGATTCCAGTTTGCTCCCAGTGTCTTCAATGCTGTGACTGGATGAGACTCTTCTACACTATTCCAGAACAGATATGTGGTTCTAACAGGGCATGAAGACTCCCCTCTAATCTGGGCGTGTAAGGCTATGTAAGGCACTCACTTCTTTGCCTTAGTTCACTCACCTGCACTATTACCTTCATACAGTTGTGGAAGGCATGCAGGATATTTGTTGTACATTGTTCTGTTTTGATTTTGATACTTATGTAGTCATGAGACATGAGGATATTTATCCTCATTTTAGAAAAAAAGAAAGAGAAACTAAAACACCTCACACCTAAGTAGTGGTAGGGCTAAAGCTCCACCTGAAGTTTCTGACCTTGAGTAATGTTTTCTCTCCAACAAGAGGACGCTCCTGGATGACCTCTAAAGAGGGCTTTTTCTAACTGTATGTAAATTCAGGGCCTTGCCATAGGAATTCGCCAAAAAAATATTGTTATAAGGCTAAGGAAAGTCCCTCTTAAATTAAGTGTTGACTTCAAATTAAGTAGCATCTTTTCATACCTAGAGTTTTGGCCTTTCTTAAAGAAAAGGCTTCAATCTGTAATTGTGTAATTAAGGAGGAGGTCTGTTTATTGGTTAAGCATGTGGCTCTGCAGCAAGGCAGACACAAGATGTATCTTGAAGATTTCCTCAATTGTGGATTCTATATTTCTGAGAGATATGCGTATTTTGGAGATCTTCCTGACAAAGGTCATCAGAATAGCAAGGCATGTGGAAATAACTTGGCATGAGGAATGGATAAGGGAACTGATCATTGTTACTCTGGGGAAGAAAACAGAAACATAACTTGTGAAATAATAGAAAAAGACATCTTATAAAGGAGAGTGTTCTGTTATTCTCTACATAACATGAAAATGAACAAGTGAGAAACGACAAGAAGTAGGATTCGGTTAATTATAATAAAAACTGTTTATAATAAATAGGAAAATAAAATGGAATAATTGGCTCGGTAGTATACCAAGCTCTTCATCCATGGACATATTTAAGCAATCAATATCTCCCTGCCCCTATTAGGGATGCCATACCATGGGTTTCCCCTCTGTAGTAATAGAGCTTTGTTACTCAGAGATCTCTCCAAGATCTCAGATTCACTGACTTTAAGTACAACTTGCTCTTTTGATAATGTCAACTGGGTTTGTATTCTATGTTTTTCAGTACAGTATTTCTCTTGCAAGCTGGCTCTCTCTCTTACCTTTCATCTATTTGTTAATTTTTCACAGTTCCAGTCAGTCACACAGGCTTAAAAAGTGAGTTACTTTTAACTCCTCCGCCATCTTTTTCTTCTTTCCCCAAATCAGAGGTCACTACACTCTTCTATCAATTCCATCTCTGGAGTATCTGGTTGTTCCTTTTTTCCAACCCTAGTTCAGTCTTGAAGGAATACAATCTCCCTATTGGTCACCCCACTTTGAGGCTCTCTTGTTTGTTCTTCATCTTATTTGCCACATGGATATATGCCAGCCCTCTGCTAACTTTCCTAAAACTCTACTCTAATACATTCATTTTCTTATTTACAAATTTTCATTCAGCCCATTGACTACCAAATAAAGTCTTAGTACTTCCACCCTTCAAACAACTTTTTCAGCCCAATATCTCATTGGTACCAACACTTACTCATGTTTCATGTAAACTGGTTACTTATCAGTCTGCCATATTTACAATTTCATGGTAACATTGCACTTACCTGTCACTTCTCTCCACTGAAGCATTACTTGTTTTTCAATGCCTAGGTTACATGGCAGTGCTTTAAAATGTTTTTATAGCTTTCCTGAGCTCCTAATTTGCTGGGATTCTTTTTGTTTCTAAAATCTTAGAATTCTTATAAATATTTCTACTATTCAGCCTTCTGCTGGTAAATGTTATTCTGTCACTAGGAAATGCCTTTTTCTCATTGATAGTTCCTTGAGAATGAAAGTTGTGACTTCCTCATCTTGTGCTTAACTGTCTCTGTTCAATAATTGTTTGATAGATGTTTAAGGAACTAATCACTGACTGAATGAGTGAACAAATATACAAGTGACATTAACTACTAATGGCCTTTATAAAAAACAATGTAGGGGGAATGCAGTGTGATGGGGAGTCCTTACTTTTCTTGGATGACTCTGGTCATCATTTAATTTGACATTTGGAAAATCCATGGCATGTAAAAGGAACAGGACAAAAATGTTGATGATTGAGGACAAATTCCTCACTATACCCGCAGAACAAGTTCCATGTTTTGTTTTACTGAAAATTTGTCCAGAGTATAATATTCTCATTTTAGAGGAAGGTCATCAAAACTTGACAGCGTTCTTTATTGGACTATGTTAATACATATCCTAATCACCCTCCTAATAATAACAACAGCAACAACATCAAAAAGCAATCTAATGCCTTAAAAATGAAGCATCAAGAACCTTGAGTTCCCTTGTAAGGGGCTAGAAGTTAGTAAGCATCTTAGGCTGAGAACCCTCTGCAGAAGGTAAACCCTCCAATGAAGCCTCAGGGTCTCTCAGAACCATTTTAAACTATCCCATTTGTTTCCTTGCAGAAACTTAAAGATGGTTTAAATTGAAACCGTTTTTATTTTACTTTCATGTTTTTTTGTAGCGCTTACTGCTAACCAAGCCGACTAGGCTGATCTGGGGTCAACACTAATACAAAGTAGCAAACTATAGATGAAAAAACTCCTGCAGATGAAAGTTTAAGTAAATATAGACTTCCCCAAGACTAGGAGGGGAAATGTCTGTGAAGAAGAAAGTCAAGGGTTTTCAAATTTGGGAATTTAACCATTCTAGTTCCCGATGATGATGGTGAAATAATTTTGAGTTCCAGATAATGCTTGGGTTCCATCTCGCCCAACTTGTCAACTTAAAAAATACATTAATATTTCACTTTGTATAGTTTTCCCAGAGGAATGAGAACTTTTAACAAATTTTCATTATTTTTATGTGTAATCTTTAATATAAAAAGGATGGTTGTAGAATTTTTGCTTACTATAAGATTTATAAATCAGTATTTAATCTCAATATAAACACTTTTACCTTTAAACATACTGAAAAAAAAGTTTGTCATCTTTAAAATTTTTGTCCTTTTATAACTTTTATATTATAGCTTAAGTATTGTGAATATCTAGTTACCTTTTTTGGGTATCATTCTTTGCAATATTAAAGAAAAGACTTTATCAAATTCTTCTAAGTACATTTTCTGAACCCATCTTTGTTTATCAATGGGACTGGTCACTAGATGGCACCAGCAGCTAAGCTGGTGAACAAAAAATCTTTGTTAAAATCTGCACTGCCAACATTTGGCAAGGGTTGTCATTACCACGACTTGGAAGCATTTATTTTCACGAAAAGCCAATAAAGTTAGAAAAATAATTTTGCTCTCTGAATTTGTTGCAATTATAGACATATATTTTTAAGCAACCTACTGCCCAGTTTTAATATTCATTATATGTACATCGTCTCTATTTCTTTCAGGCAATTAGAAAAATGACTAACAATCTCCAGCTATCAAAGGTCCAGTAGTCATTGATAAATTAGTAGATACAAATTGTCAAAATAATTCTAGCCAAAAAACACACTTAATATACTGAATTTGTCAGATAACCCAGTCTTCTTCTTCCTCCTAACGTGGTTTCTTAATCCTGGGGACTATTTGGATTTTACCTCCTCTCCAGTCCTCTGAGTGATGGTGGGATGTGGCAGGCTATGTTGATGTGCACATTTAGACAAAAGTGCAATGTGCACACACTGCAACCCTTCTATTTCCATGCTACTTGTGTTTGCCCTGGATGAAAGGAATATGATTCATTTAAGAAACTAATCCAAGAGCCTTAGCCTGTAATTATTTCTAGAAATCTATATAGGGCCAAACCTTTATGTATTCGTAAGTTACTTTCCATTTCCCTAAGACTTTCTGTAATTGTCATCCAGGGTATTCTGCCTTATCTTAGAGAACTATCGCCACAGGGGAGGTTCATCACTTGCCCCATTCATACTCAGAAACTACATCTCATTCAACATTATTTCCCACTAGTGTCCATCTTGAATACTTTAACTCTGTTAGCTAGATATTCTAAAAATGCCATACCCAGTCTTTCCTCTTTGCCTTTGCCTGGACGCCTTGTCTCTTCTCTCCACCAATACAAACACAGCCATCGCTTTAAGATCCATCTCCTTGAAACCTGTCACATCTCTCTCATGTGGTATTTTATTTTGTCTTCATTTTCATAGGACTTAGATTTTGTACTAAATTACACAACCTAGCACACTGGTTAAAAATTCAGCATGTATGTTACAAGCACCTATTTATTATCTCCAGGTGCTGTGCTGAGTGATGAGGACAGAGCGGTGAACAAGAGAGCATAGGCCCCTCCTCACAGGGCTTAGGGTCTCACAGGAAAACAGATCCTAGAAGGGTAATTTACACAAAGGGTATAATGGGGGAAGTTGAGGCTGTTATGGTTAATCTAGCCAAAAGTTTATAAAATGCCTCTCCGGGAAACGTATATACTAAGCAGAGATTTAAAGGAAGAGTAAAAGGTAGTTAGATGTGAGTTGGGATAGCAAAGGAAAAAAAGTTCCAGGAAGAGGAAACAATATGTGGAATGGCTTAGGGAAATACAGACCATAGCATACCTAGTAATTGAAAAAGTATCAGTATGGCTATAGCATATTGCGTTTCTCATGGGGGTTGGTTGGGAACAAAAAAGAATAGGACAAGTTTAGAGTTTATCCCAAGCGTGGTGGGATGCCTTGGGATTGGCATGGTTGCTGTTTTGAAGGAAACCTCTGTCTTGAAGTACAATGAATGAATTGCAGGCAAATAAGTGATAAGAAGACCAATGGGTAGGTTATTGCAGTGGTCCATGCAGAAGGTGATGGTGGTTTGCATTAATATTTGGGCAGTGGAGACGCTAAGGAGTGAGGCTTCATAGATACACTGAAGAGGGGGAAGAAATAGGGTATGGTGACTGCTTGAGTGTGATGGTGAGGGAAAGCCCTCAAAACTGACCTTAAAATTTTTGCTAGTCTAGGACTGGGTGAATTGTGTTTTCATTTACTTAAATAGAAACATGGCTAGGAAAGTAGGTTTGAGGGTGAAAGATGATTAGTTCAGATTTGCTCGTGATAATTTAGAAGTGCCTAGGAGACATCCACATGGAGACAACCTAGTAACAAGCTGGTTACTGAGATGAATCCCAGAGAAGAAGTCTGGAATGAAGGTACAAAATTGGGAATTATCGGCATATAAGATATAACACTGAGTGTTTTAGGATGTGTATAGTCCCCTTGAAATCGCATGCAAATTGTCATGTGCCTGTGTGTGCCTGTGAATGTTTATTCTTGGAAAATGGTTCCCACTGTTCATTAGAAACTCAAAAGAGGGAGAGAATCTGAAAGCTAAGGACAGAGCTTTGAGGAGTACCAGAATTAAAAAATAAGGCTGGGCATGGTGGCTCACACCTGTAATCCCAGCACTTTGGGAGGCCATTGAGGGCGAATCACTTGTGGTCAGAAATTTGAGACCAGACTGCCCAATATGGCAAAAACTGTTTCTACTAAAAATACAAAAATTAGCGGAGTGTGGTGGTGGGCACCTGTAATCCCAGCTACTTGGGAGGCTGAGGCAGGAAAATGGCTTGAACCTGTGAGGCAGAGGTTGCAGTGAGCCAAGATTGCACCACTGCACTCCAGCATGGGCAAGAGAGTGAGGTTCTGTTAAAAAAAAAAAAAAAAAGGTAAGTAGAAAAGGCTCATCTAATAGAGAAGATTGAGACAGGACCATCAGGGAGATGGGTAGGAAACACTAAGGCAATCAGGAAGGTGGGGGCGTGGGGTGGGGGGGCACTCAATGGTGTCAAGTGCTGCAGGGAGGTTAGAAAAAAGATTAACACTACACATTTCCAACAGAGTTTTGCAAAATCATTTTCATATTTTGCTTTGGTCAAAGATATTACAGTGGAGCCGTTGTGACAGATGATGAGAGTAATACAGAGAGCAGGGAAAATTATCTCAAGACATCTAGATGTGGAGGAGAGAAAGGGCAGGAGATGAAAGGAGAATGGATCAAGATAGGGTTTATTTTATTTTGTTTTGTTTTTGCTTTTGAGACAGGGTATGTCCCTCTTCACTCAGGCTGGAGGGCAGTGGTGCAGTCATAGCTCACTGTAGACTCAAACTGCTGGGCTCAAGCAATTCTTTCTCCTCAGCCTCCTGAGTAACGAGGACTACAGGCAAGCAACACCACACCTCGTTAATTTCATTTATTTATTTATTTTTGTAGAAATGGGGTCTTGCTTTGTTGCCCGGGCTGATTTCAAACTCCTGGCCTCAAGTGATCCTCCCTCTTCGGTTTCCCAAAGTGCTAGGATTACAAGCATAAGCCACCATGCCTGGCCAGGATATGGCTTTTTAAAGAGGAGAGATACTTCATCAAATATATAAACACTTGAGAAGAGGCCAAGAGAGAGAGAAAGACTGGGAGACAGAGGAGAGAGAAGGGTAATTATTGATCAAGGGAGGTCCCCGGGGAGCTGGCACCCAGAATACAGAAGGAAGATTGCTTTTACCAAAAAGCAAGGATCCCTCTTCCACTAAAAGAGAAAGAAAAAAGGAAGGATAGAAATAGATGAGTAGCTATAGCAGCACGAGTTTCCACAGCCGATAATTAGGGAGCCGGAATTTGAATGCAGATAGTCTGGTTCCAGATGCTGCACTTGTAATCACTATCTCATGCACTCTTAGTTCTGAGTGTTGCCTGTCAACTCAGCAAACACTTGTTATCTAGGCCTGGAATGAAAACTACCACCATTTCTGTAGAGTAGGTGTTTCTTTCCAGCAGCCCTTGAATTTAACTGTGAAATTTCACCCCAATTCTCACACCAATTCACCATTTCATTTCATTTATTCAACAGGTATTCATTGAGAGCCTGTTCTGTTCTTACCTCTAGGGATCAGATGATCATCCTGAACAAATAAAGCACTGCCTTCTTATCATCATATAATATAGTGAGGGAACCCAACATCATCATAATAATCTCTCCGATAAATGTAAGGGCACAATGTGGTTATTGCTATGAAAGAAAAGCACATTGTGCTCTCAAAGCCTCCAACAGGAGGACTGGATTCAGTTTGGGCTTCAGAAAAGGCTTCCCTGAAAAAGTGACTTTGAGTTGGCTAGTCATTGATGGGTTAATCAGTCTTAACTGGTGAAAGGGAGGAGGAGAGAGAAATAATCCTTGGCAGAGAGAACAATACTGAGAAGAGGCTATAGCCATGGGAGCAAAAGAAAGCCACTGTGGACATGGGAAGGGGGTGTCATCTGCGGTGAGACTGAACAGTGAGAAGGCAGCTAGGACATCCAGGGTTCTGGGAGCTGGATCAAAGAACTGAAAGGTTATAAGCAAGGAGAAGGGAGGGGTTGATGGTGCATGATTAGATGGACATTGCAAAAGATGACCCTGTCTAAAAAGATGATGGGAAGCAAGGCAGAGGCTAGCTAAGTGGCTCCAGCAACAGTCCGCATTAGAAAATGCTAGCCTGAGCTAAGGAGCAGGAAAGGGAGAGTATGGATTTGACAGATGTTTTAGAGTTAGTGGGAGATATGAAATGACATTAAGAGAAATGTGTTTTGAACAACATGAGGAGTTTTGAGGTAATGTTCAGCTTATAACATGTTAGTTTCCAGCTCAAAGCCAAGGAGATTTATATAAACCGTTCCACTCTGATGACAGAAGGCATTCATAGTGGGCATTTTATCCAACGGAGTTTACAGACACATTATAAAATGCTCTTCCATTGGAATAGAGCCATACCCCAGCATTTCCTATGTGGTATAGATTTGTGTGATATAAAACAACAGCAATAACTGCAGCATTTTCAGTTAATGGATTCTTTATGGTTGAGGAAGAAAACCCAGTAAAGATCAAGTTATGAGAATATTGTCAATCGATCCAGAACTTTACACAATTTGTAGGCTAATTTAGATATCAGGAATTGATCAGTCTTGTATAACTAGAATGAAAAAAGGACAATGTGTGATTTAAAAGTGAACGACTTAAGACTAAGAAAGTCTGACTGTAAGGATCCTAGACTCAGTGTGGTCCAATAGAACTGTTTGCAAAGACAGAAATCTTTCATATCGTGCTGTCCAACACAATTGGTACTAGCCACATGTCATTATGGAGTCATTTAAAGATGGTTAGTATGTCTGTGAAACTAAATTTACAGTTTTTATTTTAATACATTTAGATTTAAATGTAAATAGTTTATATGGCTAATCGTGGTTTAATAGAGAACAAACATCTAGACGAATACCACCATAAGAAAAGTACACAAGCCTCCCTTGGCTAAAAGTTTCATTGGTAATCCAGTTAATACCAGAATTGCACTCTCATCATTTATTATTTGAAACATGTAATTGTGTTTAAGTTAACTGTTAATAATTTTACATGACTGCAAACTTTCGTAACCCATTACCATACCTAACACATTATAATTGTTTGGAAAGTGTTAGATGGAATGAATTCTAGTAAATGAAAAAATACTATAAAGCACTTGGCATTGTGATTGCTGAATACCGAGAGTTCAATAAATATTAACTATTATTATTTATTTATAATGTCCAAGTAAACTTATAGTCCATTTTGTGAAGTCGTGAGTTAAGTTATGCTTTAAAAAGAAGAATCGGAACTGGCCCGACCACCTCAATACATTCTCTGCTGCAGTTCTGTGTCCTTTCCCTTACCAACATGGCACAAGTATACATATGTAACAAACCTGCACATTATGCACATGTACCCTACAACTTAAAGTATAATAATAATAAATAAATTAAAAAAAAAAAAAAAAAAAAAGCTCCAGGAAATCCCTCCTTCCCAGAGAGCACGGCCTGATTCCCACTTAACTGAGAACAGCTTCACTGAGAGAGGTGTCTCCGTGAATGGTCTCTCTTGGTATTCTCTAATTTGAATTGAATGTTGTTGTAAGTGTATAAACAGTACCCTTATAATTGTATGTACCAAAGGAAAATAAGAATACTAGCTAGATCAAATTAACTGCCAGCTTCTATCCAACCTGTTTAGGATAACAGCACAGGGAATATGCTATCTGGCACATGAGGGAGCACCCTGAACAGTGGTCAGGAGGGACTGCCTCATGCAGCTTTTCTTTTCCACTCTTCTAAGTTTGTTGATTATTTTTCAAGTCATAAAATAAATCCCTAAACTCTTCCCACAGGCTTTCCTGTTGTGGAAAGGATTCTAGGAAAGGATGCCAACAGGCCAGATGTGGTCTTTTTTGGTGGGCTGTACACATCAGACTGGACTTGCCTTAAATGAGGTCAGTTGGCAAAGGAAAGGACTGACAAGAGATCATCATTTCTGGAGCATCTGCCCCTGAGCTGGGAGCTGTACTAGGTGCTCAAAGTTTATTACAGCTAGAGAAACTGAGGACTTGCCATTCTGAGTTTCGGGAAGAAACAGGGAAATAGTAAGGAAAAGAGAGTTCACCTGAAAAAGATGAGGGAGAGAAGCCAAATTGTCCTCTTCCCTTGGTTTGATGCCGAACTTTGCAAGAATGGCTGTTGATGTGCTGGACTGGATAATGCCTTGTTGCTGGGGAAGTGGGGGTCTGTCCTATGCACTGTAGGATATTTAGCAACATCTCTGGCCTCCATTTATTAAATCCAGAAGTAGTACCCCTCCCCCAATTCATGACAATCAAAAGTGTTTCCAGACATTACCAAATGTCTTCTGGGGGGTAAAATAGCTCCTGGTTCTGAACCACTGGTTTATTGAAGTAGCACTGGGAATGTACGTGACTTGTGGGCGGTGTGCTGAGTGACACAGACAAATAAAATGGGGACAGTGGTCAAAAGGAAGTTTTTCTTTGTCCTTATTTTTGATAAAAGAAAAAGTCCCAGAGGCATAGTGAGGACTAAGCAGCAAAGCACATCTTAGAAACAGTTCATGTAATCAGGAATTTGTTCTTACATAGGAAGTGGAGAGAGAGCAAGCAGCCTGCTCTTAGACCAAGGACAGAACTGGAGCCTAAAAGACAAAAGCCTAACCATTGCTGAGCCCCAGGTGTGTTTGTTGAGTCTACATAGTAGACTCCCCTTCAAGCTGTGTTCTAGCTAATTCTGTACAGTTTTCACAGAAGCAGTTCTTACAATTTGTTCTTCTGGGGGCAGTGGCGGCTTGCTGTATTATGTTCTCTAGACTTGAGGTTATGCAGCAACACTTCCCTTTATTGCTCACCACCAATTCAGCTGACAGCTTCACCTCTACTTTAAAAGTTTACCCTAACAGGAAAAATAAATCCCTAGGGAACATTTTATTATATAGTGTCAGTTCCTATATAATACTATATCCCGTAACTGTAATGGATAACAATCCCAAAGCTGGGCTATTTAGCTCAAGATTGGAGAGACCTTAGTCTTTAAACAAAACATGCAATAAAAAGATTTAGAAAGTCTTAGAAAGAAATCTGCTATATTTATTTTTAAATGCAGATGCATGTGTATATATAAAACATTTTATGTGCAGAAAATTTTAACTTAAAAAGTTAACAATAGATAAAATGATTATGCCTTTATTTTCCTTTTCTCCATTATAGATTCAGACAATCCTGTTTGCCAAATGCCCAACAAGAAAGAGCAGTTATACAGAACTTGTGGTAGAAGGAGGGAAACTGAGGACCTTAGACATCTCTGTCTGATGACTAATTGCTACCAGACAGAGTTTGGAGAGTTGGACACTTAACCACTCAGGTATGGAAGGTGAAGGGCATGTTTTTATCCTACTAATTGCTTCTTTTTTTTCTTTTTTCTTTTTGAGGCGGAGTCTCACTCTGTCGCCCAGGCTGGAGTGCAGTGGCGCTATCTTGGCTCACTGCAAGCTCCGCCTCCCAGGTTCACGCCATTCTCCTGCCTCAGCCTCCCGAGTAGCTGGGACTACAAGCACCTGCCACCACGCCCGGCTAATTTTTTGTATTTTTAGTAGAGACGGGGTTTCACCATGGTCTCCATCTCCTGACCTCGTGATCCACCCGCCTTGGCCTCCCAAAGTGCTGGGATTACAGGAGTGAGCCACCGCGCCCAGCCTGCTTCTTTTTTAAAAGAATTGCTGTTTTTGGATAAATTGAAATCAAAGTTTCAATCTCAGGTCAACAGAAGTCTGAAAATAACAGCAAGAAAGAAATGAAAAAGAATCTCCCACAGAGGTATGTTATAGCATTTCCCTGCAAGTCTTTTTAACACAGGGTGGATGAACGGCTCTCTAGCATTATGTGAATGGGAGGCTGCCTAAAGAAAGGGAAATGGGTTGGACAATCTGGGGACTCCCTAAGCAATTTAGAAAATTACCTCTTTTTTTCAATGGTGTGGGTTCTTGGAAGGAAATGAAGAGCATGGGGAAGAATCCTCAAGAGATTGCAAGCTCTGATCAAGTGTGGTCCTAAAGGGAAGCATTAAAGACAATCTTCAAAACAAACAAAAAACAAATAAAAAGCCGATTCTGAAAGTCCATATTAAATTCCTATTTATAGATACTAATAGATGGTAGCTCATGGAGTTAGGGCAAATAGAGGTGCTTAGGAAAGGTCTGCTCCTATCAGAAAAGGTGTGATTTGAAATATTAGAATTTAATTTTAACCTAATGCCCTTTATGCAAATATCTTCCACCACCTTCTCTAAACTCAGAGCTCCCTAGTATAAACAGTTTTCTGTGCTTGTTATAGTGGAGTTACCTCAGGTCTCCAGGTCTCACTGGCCCAGGGAAGACAACAAAGCCATTGCCAAACAAAGATACAGTAACCCCCAGAATGCTCATTCTATTAAATTCCTCCCATCTGATTAAGAGGACATTGGGGAATCTCCTTTGTCCTCCTGAAAACCCTGATGCTCTATGCCCACACTGTATGGAATGTACTATTTTCTCTTTAATTACTAATACACTGTTCCCTGATCACTGCATTGGCAGCCTTGAGCTCTAAGTTTTCTTTCCTAGAGCTTTTAAATTTTTTATTTATTTGACCCAAACTTTACTAGAGATTCTAATTCCAGATTAAGGACCTTGACTTCAGTAACCAGATTTAACAAATAAAATACTGGATGCCCCATTAAATTTGAATTTTAGGTAAACATTGATTTTTTTTTTTTTTTTGGTGTAAGTATGTCCCAAATATTGAATGGGTTATACCTCACTAAAAAAATTAAAAAAAGAAAAGAAAGAAAAAAGAAAAAATATTTCTTGTTGATCTGAAACTCAAATGTAACTGGGCAGCCTGTGTTTTACATGGCAAGTCTACCCAGCACCTCAGCTGCGCTCGAAACGGCCTTTGTTTTTGTCCTGAGTGAATATTTTCAAGCGGCCTTTCTAGAGGAGCACACTCCCATCAGGTACAATATTAATGAGTTAGGGCATAGCCTTTGCACTCAAATGGCCCACACGATCTTTGTCCCTGGTGTTTAAAAAGCCTAAGTATACCAGTCATCCTGCATAGAAGCAGAATCCAATATAACTCCCTTCTGTTGTGTTCTTAGATATCTGCATCCATATTTTAATTCGATGAAACTAATGTTCTGTCTGAAATTATTACATTTATTACTATAACTAAATGTAAATTCTAAATAGAGTAGTAATATTTTATTTAAAAGTAATAACATCAGAGGACTTAATTCATTATGTCAAATCCTAAGTAGGAGAGCTTGCCTAATTCATTGCTTGATGTTGCTTTAAAATTCTCCCTTTGATTGTAATAGTGGATTAGCAGCATGTTGAATATAAAATTCCCAAAAAAGGTGCCTAGTGAATGACTCTATAGTAAAAAGGTAGCATAGAAATAATGTAAAATATTATGAAAATGTTCTATTGGTGAACTTAGCAATTGAAATAAAGGGCATCCTTTATTCCATAAACTTTTATATATTTGATTAATTTACACACTAATTCTTCTATTGCATATGTTAAAGTACAAAATGTCTAATAGTGGGAAATTTTGGGGGTCAAGATAATAGGTTGAGCACATGCTTCTAATTCTACTCTCTCTAAACATCTTTAGCAATAAAGTTAGGGTTTTTTTTAAAACAGGCATAAACCCCCAAGGATGAGGAAAACAGGATAGAGAACAAAAACAAAATACTGGGAGCTGGAAAACAGAAAGACAAGTGGTAACTGGCTCAGCAGAGCCTAGGAAACTGAGAGTGGAGAAAATTAAAGACCAACCTGATTTATATCAGAGAATTCTCAAAAGCCTCTGTGATGCTTAATTGTATGTGTCAATTAGACTGAGCTAAGGGATGCCCAAATAGCTGGTACAACATTTTTTCTGGGTGTATCTGGAAGAGATTAGCATTTGAATCGGGGGACTGAGTCAGGAAGATTCCTCTCACAAATGCAGGTGGACATTACCTCCCCTTGAGGGCCTAGATAGAACAAAAAAGTGGGGGAAAGGCTAATTTGCCCTTTCTTTGGGGGCTGTATATGCCTCTTCTGTCCTCAGACATTCAAGCTGCAGGTTCTCAGACCTTTGTTCTCTGGGCTTGCATCAGCAAACTTTCATCCCAGTTCTCAGGTCTTTGGGCTCAGAATGAATTTTATCACCAGCTTCCCTGGGACTCCAGCTGGCAGATGGTGGATCATGGGGTTTCTGAGTTTTCATAATCACATGAACCAATTCCCATAATAAACTTCTTTTTATATATCTGTATATATCCTATTGGTTCTGTTTCTCTGGAGAATCTTGACTAATAGAGTCTCCGAGCCTGTCAGTTCTACGTATCTAGAGATAATGAAAAGAGAGACTTAGGTATCTAGAAATGATGAAAAGAGTTGATGAAAAGAGAGATTTAAATAAGATTGGGTAAAAGAGCAGCTAGTGTCATGCCTACTCCAAGACACTGAGAAACTGCATGTGTATGTCAGCATAAGTTTGCAAGTTGATTCTATGGAGATAGTAAAGTGTGGGTGTGGTAAGGTCTCTGTACGTGGGACTTTAGGGCTGGGTGCCCTGTGAAAAATAAAGAAAATGACTATATGTATGCTGAATAAAAATACTGAAGACCTCCCATCTCAACCTTTTGCTCTATTCAGTTCCCCAAACACTACCAGCCTTTTATTTATCTGAAATATCGAAAAATTTCTCTCTAGTGACCAGCACAAGGAAACTGTCTAAAGAGCTAACATCAGGACGTTTTCCAAGAGCAGCCCACACCGATCACACTGTAGTTAATCTCAAAGTTAATATGCCCAGGTGCTCAGATCTTCAAGTCACCTTTTTAATTTCTTACTTTTGATAGTGAGTAGACCAGCAAGGATGTCCAGATATTTCTGGAGTGAACACCTCTACACTCAAGAGAACAAGACATACTCACTGAAGAAAAAGAAAACAAACTAAAAATAGTTTGGAAGAAATAAATTATTTTAGGGGAAAAATTAAAATTCTATCATTAACTACATAAATATAAATCTAACCTATAGTGACAGAAAGCAGATCAGTCATTGCCTGAGACCAGGGTATAGGTGGAGAATTTGACTGGAAGATAATGGAAATGTTCTATATCTTGATTATGGAGGTGGTTACCCTATGGTAGACATTTGTGAAAATTCATTTAATGATACATTTAAAATGGACGCATTTTATTGTACGTAAATTATACTTCAATAAAGTTTATTTTTAAATCCTTTTGTTAAGGACTAACATCCTAAAAAGATAAGAGAAGTTATTGAGTCCATGAAACAAGAATAAGATGCCACTTTTAATAAAAGGGATGATTCAGAAAATAAAGAATGCTTTGAAATTAAAAAATCAAAATGCAAAAATAAAAAGTTGATAAAATCTCCCAGAAAGTAAAGCAAGAAATAATGAAACAGAAAAAAATAGACAATTAAATAAACTTTTTAGAAATTCTAGTATCCCAATAATAGAAATTACAGAAAAAGACAATATAGAAAATAAAGAGAAACAAATCATCAATAAAATAACTCACAAAAACATCCTAGACCTGAAAGACATAAATTGACAGTTTGAAAGTATCTACAAAGTGCCCAACACAGTAACATTTGAAAACTTTGAATAAAAATTGACCTACAACAAAGGCCATCATTTTGAAATTTCAGAATTGTGAGGGGAAAGCAAGACTCTATAAGTTTCTAGGGAAAGAGAAAAAATATCAAAAACAAAGGATCTGAGAAAAAATACCAAAAACAAAGGATCTGGGATAAAAATTATTTTGGATTTCTCAACAACAGTGGAAGCAAGAAAACAATGGAACAATACACTCAAAATTTTCTAAAGACGTTATTTCTAATCCAGATTCTATACCCCTCCTAACAATCAATATGAGAGTTGCGGGGTCCGTTCCAAGATGGCCAAATAGGAACAGCTCCTGTCTGCAGTTCCCAGCCTGATCGATGCAGAAGATGGGTGATTTCTGCATTTCCAACTGAAGTACCGGTTCCTCTCACTGGGACTGGTCAGAAAGTGGGTGCAGCCCACAGAGGGCAAGCTGAAGCAGGTTGGGGCATTGCCTCACCCAGGAAGCACAGGAGTTGGGGGATTTCCCTTTCCTAGCCAAGGGAAGCCATGACAGACTGTATCAGGAAAATTGGGTCACTGCCACCCAAATACTGTGCTTTTCCAATGGTCTTAACAAACAGCACATCAGAAGATTGTATCCTGCACCTAGTTCAGTGGGTCCCATGTCCATGGAGTCTTGCTCAGCGCTAGCACAGCAGTCTGAGATCGAACTGCGAAGCTGCAGCCTGGTTGGGGCAGGGGCGTGTGCCATTGCTGAGGTTTGAGTAGGTAAACAAACTGGCTGGGAAGCTCGAATTGGGGGTAGTTCACCACAGCTCTATGAGGCCTGCTTGCTTCTGTAGACTCCACTTTTTGGGGCAGGGCATAGCTGAACAAAAGGCAGCAGAAACTTCTGCAGACTTAAACGTCCCTGTCTGATAGCTCTGAAGAGAACAGTGGTTCTCCCAGCATGGCGTTTGAGCTCTGAGAATGGACACACTGCCTCCTCAAATGGGTCCCTGACCCCCATTTTGCCTAACTGGGAGACACCTCCCAGTAGGGGCTGACTGACATTTCATACAGCCCCTCTGAGACAAAGCTTCCAGAGGAAGGATCAGGCAGCAATATTTGCTGTCCTGCGATATTTGCTGTTCTGCAGCCTCCGCTGGTGATACCCAGGAAAACAGGGTCTGGAGTGGACCTCCAGCAAACTCCAACAGACCTGCAGCTGAGGGACCTGACTGTTAGAAGGAAAACTAACAAACAGAAAGGAATAGCATCAACATCAACAAAAAGGACATCCACACGAAAACCCCATCTGTAGGTCACCATCATCAAAGACCAAAGGTAGATAAAATCACAAAGATGGGGAGAAACTAGAGCAGAAAAGCTGAAAATTCTAAAAACCAGAGCACCTCTTCTCCTCCAAAGGATCACAGCTCCTCATCAGCAATGGAACAAAGCTGGATGGAAAATGACTTTGATGAGTTGACAGAAGTAGGCTTCAGAAGGTCAGTAATAACAAACTTCTCCAAGCTAAAGGAGGATGTTTGAACCCATCGTGAGGAAGCTAAAAACTTTGAAAGAAGATTAGACTAATGGCTAACTAGAATAAACAGTGTAGAGAAGACCTTAAATGACCTGATGGAGCTGAAAACCATGGCACAAGAACTATGTGATGCATGCACAAGCTTCAGTAGCCGATTTGATCAAGTGGAAGATATCCCCTTGAACACAATCACTAATAAGTGACTGAAGATCAAATTAATGAAATGAAGTGAGAAGAGAAGTTTAGAGAAAAAAGCGTAAACAGAAATAAACAAAGCCTCCAAGAAATATAGTACTATGTGAAAAGACCAAATCTATGTTTGATTGGTGTACCCAAAAGTGACAGGGAGAATGGAACCAAGCGGGAAAACACCTTCAGGATATTATCCAGGAGAACTTTCCCAGCCTACTAAGGCAAGCCAACATTCAATTTCAGGAAATACAGAGAACACCACAAAGATTCTCCTCGAGAAGAGCAACTGCAAGACACAAAATTGTCAGATTCACCAAGGTTGAAATGAAGGAAAAAATGTTAAGGGCAGCCAGCGAGGAATGTCGGGTTACCCACAAAGGGAAGCCTATCATACTAACAGTGGATCTCTCAGCAGAAACTCTACAAGCCAGAAGAGAGTGGGGGCCAATATTCAACATTCTTAAAGAAAAGAATTTTCAACCCAGAATTTCATATCCAGCCAAACTAAGTTTCACAAGTGAAGGAGAAATAACATCCTTTACAGACAAGCAAATGCTGAGAGATTTTGTCACCACCAGGCCTGCCTTACAAGAGCTCCTGAAGGAAGCACTAAACATGGAAAGGAACAACCAGTACCAGCCACTGCAAAAACATGCCAAATTGTAAAGACCATCAAGGCTAGGAAGAAACTGCATCAGCTAATGGGCAAAATAACCAGCTAACATCATAATGAAAAGATCGAATTCACACATAACAATATTAACCTTAAATGTAAATGGGCTCCATTTAAAAGACACATTTAAAAGACACAGACTGGCAAATTGGATAAAGAGTCAAGACCCATCAGTGTGCTGTATTCAGGAGACCCATCTCATGTGCAGAGACGTACATAGGATCAAAACAAAGGAATGGAGGATGATCTACAAAGCAAATGGAAAGCAAAAAAAAAAAAAAAAAGCAGGGGTTGCAATCCTAGTCTCTGATAAAACAGACTTTAAACCAACAAAGATCAAAAGAGACAGAGAAGGCCATTACATAATGGTAAAAGGATCAATTCAGCAAGAAGAGCTAACTATTCTAAATTTATATGCACCCAATACAGGAGCACCCAGGTTCATAAAGCAAGTCCTTAGAGACCTACAAAGAGACTTAGACTCCCACACAATAATAATGGAAGACTTTAACAGCCCACTGTCAATATTAGACAGATTGGCGAGACAGAAGGTTAACAAGGATATCCAGGACTTGAACTCAGCTCTGCACAAAGCAGACCTAATGGACATCTACAGAACTCTCCACTCAAAATCAACAGAATATACATTCTTCTCAGCACCACATTGCACTTATTCCAAAATTGACCACATAGTTGCAAGTAAAGCACTCCTCAGCAAATGTAAAAGAACAGAAATCAAAACAAACTGTCTCTCAGACCACAGTGCAATCAAATCAGAACTCAGGATTAAGAAACTCACCCAAAACTGCACAACTACCTGGAAACTGAACAACCTGCTCTTGAATGACTGCTGAGTAAACAACAAAATGAAGGCAGAAATAAAGATGTTCTTTGAAACCAATGAAAACAAAGACAAAACGTACCAGAATCTCTGGGACACATTTAAAGCAGTGTGTAGAGGGAAATTTATAGCACTAAATGCCCACAAGAGAAAGGAGGAAAGATCTAAAATCGACACCCTAACATCACAATTAAGAGAACTAGAGAAGCAAGAGCAAACACATTCAAAAGCTAGCAGAAGGCAAGAAATAACTAAGATCAGAGCAGATCTGAAGGAGATAGAGACAAAAAAATCCCTTCAAAAAATCAATGAATCCAGCAGCTGGTTATTTGAAACAATCAACAAAATTGATAGATTGCTAGCAAGACTAATAAGATGAAAAGAGAGAAGAATAAAATAGACACAAAAAATGATAAAGGGGATATCACCATCAATCACACTGAAATACAAACTACCATCAGAGAATGCTATAAACACCTCTATGTAAATAAACTGGAAAATCTAGAAGAAATGGATAAATTCCTGGACCCATACACCCTCCCAAGACTAAGCCAGGAATGAGTTGAATCCCTGAATAGACCAAAAACAGGCTCTGAAATTGCAATAATTAATAGCCTACCAACCAAAAAAAGCCCAGGAGCAGACAGATTAACAGCCAAATTCTACCAGACATACAAAGAGGAGCTGGTACCATTCCTTCTGAAACTATTCCAATCAACAGAAAAAGAGGGAATCCTCCCTAACTCATGTTATGAGGCCAGAATCATCCTGATACCAAAGCCTGGCAGAGACACAACAACAACAAAAAAAGGATTTTAGACAAATATCCCTGATGAACGTCGATACAAAAATCCTCAATAAAATACTGGCAAACCGAATCCAGCAGCACATCAAAAAGTTTATCTAACATGATCAAGTTGGCTTCATCCCTGGGATGCAAGGCTGGTTCAACATATGCAAATCAATAAATGTAATTCATCACATAAACAGGACCAAAGACAAAAACCACATGATTATCTCAAGAGATGCAGAAAAGGTCTTTGAAAAAATTCAACAGCCCTTCATGCTAAAAACTCTCAATAAACTAGGTATTGATGGAATGTATCTCAAAATAATAGGAGCTATTTATGACAAACCCACAGCCAATATCATACTGAATGGGCAAAAACTGGAAGCATTTGCCTTTAAAAACCGGTACAAGACAGTGATGCCCTCTCTCAACACTCCTATTCAACATGGTGTTGGAAGTTCTGGCCAGGGCAATCAAGCAAGAGAAAGAAATAAAGGGTATTCGTTTAGGAAAAGAGGAAGTCAAATTGTCCCTGTTTGGAGATGACATGATTATATATTTAGAAAACCCCATCATCTCAGCCCAAAATCTTAAGCCGATAAGCAACTTCAACAAAGTCTCTGGATACAAAATCAATGTGCAAAAATCACAAGCATTCCTATACACCAATAACATACAAACAGAGAGCCAAATCATGAGTGAATTCCCATTCATACTTGCTACAAAGAGAGTAAAATACCTAGGAAGCCAACTTACAAGGGATGTGAAGGACCTCTTCAAGGAGAACTACAAACCACTGCTCAATGAAATAAAAGAGGACACAAACAAATGGAAGAACATTCCATGCTCATGGATAGGAAGAATCAACATCATGAAAATGGCCATACTGCCCAAGGTAATTTATAGATTCAGTGCCATCCCCATTAAACTACCAATGACTTTCTTCACAGAATTGGAAAAAACTGCTTTAAAGTTCATATGGAACCAAAAAAGAGCCCACATTGCTAAGAAAATCCTAAGCCAAAAGAACAAAGCTGGAGGCATCATGCTACCTGACTTCAAACTATACTACAAGCCTACAGTAACCAAAACAGTATGATACTGGCACCAAAACAGATATATAGACCAATGGAACAGAAGAGAGCCCTCAGAAATAATACCACACATCTACAACAATCTGATCTTTGACAAACCTAGCAAAAACAAGAAACGGAGAAAGGATTCCCTATTTAATAAATGGTGCTGGGAAAACTGGCTAGTCATATGTAGAAAGTTGAAACTGGATCCCTTCCTTATACCTTATAAAAAAATTAATTCAAGATGGATTAAAGTCTTAAATGTTAGACCTAAAACCATAAAAACCCTAGAAGAAAACCTAGGTAATACCATTCAGAACATAGGAATGGTCATGGACTTCATGACTAAAACACCAAAAGCATTGGCAACAAAAGTCAAAATAGACAAATGGGATCTAACTAAACTAAAGAGCTTCTGCACAGCAAAGGAAACTACCATCAGAGTGAACAGGCAACCCACAGAATGGGAGAAAATTTTTGTAATCTACCCATCTGACAAAGGGCTAATACAGAATCTACAAAGAACTTAAATTTACAAGAAAAAAAAATCGAACAACCCCATTAAAAAGTGGGCAAAGGATATGAACAGACACTTTTCAAAAGAAGACATTTATGCAACCAACAGACACATGAAAAAATGCTCATCATCACTGGTCATCGGAGAAATGCAAATCAAAACCACAGTGAGATACCATCTCACACCAGTTAGAATGGTCATCATTAAAAAGTCAGGAAACAACAGGTGCTGGAAAGGATGTGGAGAATAGGAATGCTTTTACACTGTTGGTGGGACTGCAAACTAGTTCAACCATTGTGGAAGACAGTGTAGCGATTGCTCAAAGATCTAAAACTAGAAATACCATTTGACCCAGAGATCCCATTACTGGGGATATACCCAAAGGATTATAAATCATGCCACTATAAAGATACATGCACACATATGTTTATTGCAGCACTATTCACAATACCAAAGACTTGGAACCAACCCAAATGTCCATCAATGATAGACAGGATTAAGAAAATGTGGCACATACGGACACAGAGTGGGGAACATCACACACCAGGGCCTGCTGGGGGTAGGGGGAGGGGTGAGAGATAGCATTAGGAGAAATACCTAATGTAAATGACAAGTTAACAGGTGCAGCACACCAACATGGCACATGTATACGTATGTAACAAACCTGCATGTTGTGCACATGTACCCTAGAACATACAGTAAAAAAAAAAAAAAAAAAAACAAGAAAATGTGGCACACATACACCATGGAATACTATAGCCATAAAAAAGGGTGAGTTCATGTCCTTTGTAGGGACCTGGATGAAGCTGGAAACCATCATTCTGAGCAAACTATTGCAAGGACAGAAAATCAAATACCACATGTTCTCACTCATAGGTGGGAATTGAACAATTAGAAGAACACTTGCACAGAAGGCAGGGAACATCACACACCAGGGCCTGTCATGGGGTGGGGGTATGGGGGAGGGATAGCATTAGGAGAAATACTTAATGTAAATGACGAGTTAATAGGTGCAGCAAACCAGCACGGCACTTGTATACATATGTAACAAACGTGCACATTGTGCACATGTACCGTAAAACTTAAAGTATAATAATAAAAAAGAAAGTTGCCTTCAGAGTTTCCAGACATGCAAGGTCTGATTAAAAGCTCCTATCAACAATTTCTCCAGAAACTAATGAAGGGTATGTGCCACTAAGTAACAGAGAAACCAAGAAAAATGAATAAAAAGGACACAGAAAACAGGATACCCAGTACAAAACTTAGTGGAAAAATAATTCCCAGGGTTATGGAGAAGAGAGATCCCAGGATACCAAGTGTACATGGGACATGGAGGACCAGAAGGGTCCCGTGTCACCAACACAAAGCACCTCTGTGCTCTTTCTTCTTAACCTGAGGCAGAATGCCCAGTGAGACTGGCCAAGATTCCTCTATCTTGGGTTTCCTTCGACCATGTGCTTATGACGTTTCCACTCTTCCCTCCTTGCCTTGCTGCCCTACCTGCTGGGCATTCACATCACTGCACAGAAATGTGATTTAAACTTGTCCTAAGAGATAGGCCTTGGTGAGCTTAGAAACAGAAAATACATAGCAGCTTGTTCTCCCCTACCAGATTCCTTCCTGATATCTCAAACCTGGACCACACTTGAGCCCTGCCAGATTCCCACTGAGGTGGGCCCCGAGTTTCTAGGATTCACTTGGAACCTTGCTTACTGCTCACTGACTTCCTCAGAATGGTTTTCTGTAAATTGTCAGAGAAACAGAAACCAGACTCACAATCTCAGGACAGTTTCCTCTTGTTCTTGAAGCTTCCTTCTGATATGGCAGTGGCCATATTATCTTTTTCTTACACAGTTAGGTTTGAACTTGCTCCTCACTATTTCAAAAATAAACAGTTTAATACTTACCGATACAAATATAAGTGGTAGGATTATAAAGGAAAATAGGGGAGTGATTAACACAAAGTCAGGATGGTGGCTAAGTGTGAAGGGAAGGAAGAACATATCAAGGAGGAATATGCAGGAGGCATTATGTTACCAGTGTTACCAGTGATGTTCTGTTAGTTAACCTGGTTGGGAAGTATGCAGCATCAGTTTATATATTATTTAAATTATACTTATACGCTCATATGTATGATACATTTCACAATTAACCATGTATCCCATGGCAAATGTGTTATGCTTTAAGAATGGAGATGAAAATATTAAACTCTGCTTCTCGTTTTTCCGCATAGCCAGTGGGTGTTGAAGCCTTGACTAGCAGGATCTCTACAAATCAGGTTTCAGACATTTTGTCCTCAAATATATTGACTTATGACATTTCAAATTTGCAAAGAATGTATAACTGATTTAAAATAATAAAAGCTCAAGAATACCTTTACTTTTTTCCAGAGACTGTCAGGCATTTTGTGGCTATAAACAAACTACAGAGTAATTTTATTTTAATTGATCCAAAATGTATTTTTATTTCAAGTTTCAGATGATAAAACATTCATTTTTAACTCCCAATTGGTTGGTTAGATTTAGAAATATCTCTAACATTTCACTGTTCCCACTTCCCTACACAGTGGAAACTGAAAGAGAAGAGACTTTGATGTCTGTCATTGGAGAACCTCAATTAGACTGATAACAAGTGAAATAGCAGAAACATTATTAAATGATTAGGTTGAATATTGAAAGGTTAATATAGCCTGTAGAAGTGTAAGAAAATGTAGTTCCACATCCCTGATGAGAAAAAGCAGGATTTATTTGCCTGGTTACTGGATTCATTCAAGTTTCATACTTAGTAAACTTTAAAAATATATTTATTATAGGATTTTAATAATATTCTAAGGCTAGGGACTATAAATATATTTGCAATTTTATATTTTGATTAAAATCCTTTACCACTCAACCTAAAGAGATAAACCTTTCATAAAAAGTGTCTAACAACATGTTATCTCTACTTCCCAATCTGAGACGTAGAGCGCTAAAGACCATGTTAATATGAGAACAAACTATTCTAATGTAGCTGTTCATTGTGGATTTCTTGCTTAAAAATACACTGTTAAGAAGATATTAAATAATGAAATTATTTGAAATCTCATCTCAAGTCCTTCATAGAATTTTTATAATTACAAGTCATCAGGAAGGTGACAAGTATTTAAATCAATGCTGAAATGTAACAGGCCTTAAATTTCTAGCAGAGTGTGAGCTCTTACTCAATGCTGACTTTCACTTAGGAATACCAAGAGCTAAGCTCCTCCTTGCACCCAGATTAGAAAAATGCTTTCCCATTAGCCTGGGACCAAAGACTTATTCTGAAAAGAGAATAAAAACAAAACAAAAAGCAAAATAAAACTATGGAGCTAATTTTCTTGCTGCTGTACACACTGGCATTGAGCAGACCAAAATTAGCTCCAGCTAATTTTCAAGCAGAGGAGGAGTGCTTTTATGCTTCTCTAGACAATTTGGTTTCATGCTTCCTTTTGTGAGCTCCTCCCAAATTTTAATCAGAACTTGTTAGTCAGAACTTCCAGAGTCAAAGAAATGGCTATCTCAACAACTGCATGCGTGTGGCCTACAATTTTCTCACAATACCGTCAAGGACATTTTCTGGACTGAAACATAAAATTTAGCTTCTGGCTGAAAATATTTGAATGTAAAGGGAAATGGGTTTGTTGCAATATTTATTCTTTTATTGAGGTTCCCCCCCCCCCGCCCCGTGATATACTATGCCATTATGTTTGCTTTAAAAACTAAGACAGTAGCTTTGGTTTCTAGCCTCAATACTGACAACTCTATTGGCAATTGTGTATTTTACTTTTAGAAATGTTTATTTAAAGCCGGGTGCACTGGCTCATGCCTGTAATCCCATCACTTTGGAAGGCTGAGGTGGGCGGATCATGAGGTCAAGAGATTGAGACCATCCTGGCCGAAATGGTGAAACCCCATCTCTACTAAAAATACAAAAATTAGCCGGGTGTGGTGGCGCATGCCTCTAGTCCCAGCTACTCAGGAGACTGAGGCAGGCGAATTGTTTGAACCCAGGAGGCAGAGGTTGCAGTGAGCAGAGATTGCGCCACTGCACTCCAGCCTGGCAACAGAGTAAGATTCCACCTCATTAAAAAAAAAAAAAAAAAGTTTATTTAGAGCGTCCAAAAGGATACAATGTATCTTTCATTTGGCATAAATAAAAAGCTTAATTAATACAATGCATTTGTGCTCTTTCTGGTTTATCTCCCCTTTCTCCTCTCCCCAAGACAACCACCCTGCAGAATTGCTTTCTTTCATACCCATGCATTCATTTAAACTTTCCTTACATGTGAATGTATTCATAACAGTATAATATACTTTCACAAGGCTTCAGCATTCATATAAATACTGCCAGTAGTCTTTTGCAACTTACTTTTTAATGCATTATGTTTTTGAGATTAATAAGTATTGATATGTGTACCTATATTTTATTTATTTTCAATATTGTGTGAATATTCCATAATTTATTTGCCCATATTCCTGTTGACAGACATTTTGTTTCCTACTTTTTTCTAGCACAATGTCATGTGAACATTCTTGTACATGTTTCCTTAAGCACAGGAAAAGCAGCTGGGTATACACCTAAATCTGTCCACCAGTGTGTACGTGTTAATGAGCATTAGAAATTGACAAAGCATTCTCTACAGTAGTGGTAGCAATTTATATTCCTAAATTGTGAATTGAAAGTTCTTTCGCCATTAACATGCTTAACAACATTTTAATGTAAGTCTTTGTAAAGTTCACCAATCTGATGGGTAAGCAACAGTTTCTCACTGTGCATATAGTGATTTTCAGAAGCATGGACTGTGTTGTGTGAGGATCTTCGAGTGATGATAATTTTGGAGTATTTGTAATTCACCACGCACATTCTCTAACCTTGTGTTATCAATATTTCTTTGACACAACTTAAGATTGGTCCCTAGAGGAATCAAATTACACAACATAACATTTCTATAATCTTTTCAAGTCTGTCTCCATGTTCAAGTCCCTAACCCTCAACCTTTCAAGGAGTGGTAGGAGGTGGGTGTATGGTATCCCCAGAACACTGCCAATGATGTCAGACTCCCAGGCAATGTGTGTCAGGGACACTCTAAGTGTTGCTATTGCCTTCTTTCCACCCACACTAGGCAAATCACCTGCCCATTCCTAGCAGAGTATGAAAGATGCAGACGTGTGCTAGGGCTTCAACTTAGATCTTGTCTTTGAAAGACAGAGACTAGATATAAATAGGGTTTTTTAAAATAATTGCTGCAACTATGGCAACTTTAAATGTGAGCATAGCTTTCATTTTAAATAGGATTAGTCATGTGGAAATATCATCTAGTTAGTGTGATCATACATTCACTCAATAAGCATTTTAGAGCAAAATACATATAAACTACCAATGGTGTTCCCAAGCTCATGGTACAGACAGACACACAAATGAATAATACAATGCCACAGATCTTTACAAAGGAGGTAAATAATGTATCTTTTTAAAAATCCCAGATAGACAAAGAAATGGAAAAGCAAAATATTGACTGATTCATAACAGGATTTCAACCCATGCTCAAAGAGAAGATGAAGAAAAGTCAGGAACAAAATAAAAGCTGAATTTGTTTATGAGTTCTAATATTTTGTATCCAATTACATGTCTGAGTTTAAACTTCAGACTCACCATTTTCTACATGTGTGACCCTGGGAAAGTTAAGTATACTGTCTCTAAGCTTCAGTTTCCTAACCAATAAAATATGAAAAAGATAAGAGTATATGCTTCTTAAGGCTATTGTTGTGAATACATCTATTAATAGATATAAAGTGCTTAAATAATTCACATGAATATTAAAAATATATAAATTAATTACTCTAGGGTCACTCAGAAACATTAAATGGAGTAGTGTGAAGTTTCATCCCTAATGTCAATTTCATGATTTATTTCTGTATTTCTTAATGTCCCCCAAATAATCTAGAAACAAATGATTACATACAAAATCACGGGTTTCAGTCACTTTTAGACTTCTTGGATTTCTGTGTCTATTTAAGATTTTGACTTCAGCTGCATATCTGAATCAGATCTCAAGCCACATTAAACTTCTAATTTTGTTCCTTTTATAGAATGTCAGAACATTTGTCCACTGTGCATCATAGATGCTTTAATCTCTGCTCTACTTTCTGAGTCTTTTATATCTCGTTCTGCCTCTGGGAAAGGTATTTTCTCTCTTTTCCTTTAGATATCATTGTTGAAGCTTTGTGTCTAACTGTTCTAAAAACTTAATATCTTCACAACGGCTTCTTTGCTTTTGAATGCCACTATTAGGGGGATGGAGGAGATAAATATAGAATATTTCTTTTTTTTTTTTTTTTTTTTTTTTTTTTTGAGACGGAGTCTTGCTCTGTCACCCAGGCTGGAGTGCAGTGGCCGGATCTCAGCTCACTGCAAGCTCCGCCTCCCGGGTTCACGCCATTCTCCTGCCTCAGCCTCCGGAGTAGCTGGGACTACAGGCGCCCGCCACCTCGCCCGGCTAGTTTTTTGTATTTTTTAGTAGAGACGGGGTTTCACCGTGTTAGCCAGGATGGTCTCGATCTCCTGACCTCGTGATCCGCCCGTCTCGGCCTCCCAAAGTGCTGGGATTACAGGCTTGAGCCACCGCGCCCGGCCAGAATATTTCTTTTTCATGTAGTAGTCTTGAGAGCCTCAACCTTGTGGCAGTTGCCAGCAGTAGGTTTTTGCAAAGCATTCTTTGTGCTTTTATGAAACCTGGACCAGGCTGTCATGTGAGCAAAACAGCCACTGGCAGTGCTCCTCTGCGAGCTTTCTCTAACCTTTCCTGTCCTCTCTGCTTCCTGGACATACCATACCCAAATGGGACATTGCATGACAGAAGGAAAAGCAAGAATAATCTAAATTGTAAAATAGGAAGAGTAAGGTCAGGAAAGAAGGAGTGAGAGTAAAAGGGAGAAGAAGTGAGAGTGAAGCAAGACATCAACATTCTTTTAAAATTTGCTCTATGCCTGATAATGGGCCACATGCTTTATATACACAATGTCATTTCATTCTCAAAGACTATTAGAGGAGGTTCCATTATCCCTAGTTAACAGGTGATGTAATCGAGAATGAGATATCCAGTAACCGTTCAAGCTCATGTAGCTAGCAGGTGATGGGACTAGGAAGTAACCCCAGGTTTTCAGTTAAAACACCCTATTCTTTTATGTTCTACAAAGAGGAAGAGTCCATGGGTGTGCACTATGTGAGATGGGGAGGGACTGAGTGGTGGCTTGAAGACTCCCTTAGCAAAGACTTAGGGAGGTCTCTTTGCAAAGTAAATGGATATTTTCAAGGTGGGGAAGGTAACTAACTCACACATAGATACTCTGTGATATTGTTTCCCAGTTGTTGGCAGAAATATTTTATAAAACTCTTGGGTGCCAAAGTATTTGTTTTCTCATGGTAACCCCAATAATAACAAACAGTTATTATTACTTCAGATTGAACCACAAGCAAAAGAGACACTGAGAATTATACGTGCTCATTAATTCATTGAGTCTGAAAGAATTCACTGAGTGTTCATTGAGTACCTACGATATGCATAGAAGAGTGCTAGGCACCGTTGTAAGTACACAAGCTTACAATATCCATAGGTGCCAGAATGCATTTCAGTAGCCTTAAATTATGTAATTTTGAAAATAAGGTTAAATATGTTGCCTTGGAAGTGTAGCATTGAAGAAATAAAATTTAATCAGGGTGTTGATAGAATGGTAGGCTATAGATAGGCAGAGAGGTGAGAAGAAAGGCATTCCAGGGAGACAGTGGTAAAAAAAAACAAAAACACAAAGTCAGTGGTGCAGACCTTGTTTACGCTTTGAAGAGGCTAGCTTGGAATTACATGGGAATGATGGCTATGTGTCATAACTTATGTTTAAAAATGGACCAACTCCCAGACATGGCAACTTTCACTATTTATTCTCTGAGTGTGTATGACTTTGTGATGGTGAATCTAGCAGATGCAATTTTAAAATTTGCTGCTTATGAAAAATATACTTATTTGAAGCAAAGGATAGTTAGTCATCGGTCAAGCTGTGAGTTTCTTGCAAGCGAGACTGATCTCTAGATTATCAGTTATAAACCAAAGAATGTGATTATTGGAAAGTAATGATGGAGGTGTTTATTTTGCTACTTTCTGATGACTCCACAATGAAATTAAAGGAAAAGTCCAAGTACTTACTCCCTGCATGTCTGTGAATCTCCCTTTCACTCCATTTCTGTTCTCTTCAGCACTAAACTGATCCACAAAGGAGCAATGGAAAACTATGTCTATGGCTAAAAGACATTCTTATGCTACTCATTAATATTCCTTTGGGATAAATATTCAGAGAAGATTCCACAATATAATTATGCTCCAAGGGAACTCAATTATATTTTTGAGTTCTTATGGAGGTTACTTTTCATAAGAAACATAGCATTCAGTACCTGATCAGAAGTAAGGGTGATACCTTGCCTCACAAACACAAAAGCCAAGATGCAAGGACAGTTATGAATATGCTACATGGTTTGTCTCTTGGCAAGAAGAGGTTGTTGTGAAGCTTGAACTCAAGCCAGTGAGAAGCTCCAAGTTGGCATGGGACAGGAAGAGGAAAGAGCAGTGAATTTTGCATCAGAAGCCATGAGCCCCAGTTCTGACTCTGCCACTGTTCTGTCCCAGAGATTCTGACCACTTCTCTGAGCCACTGTTTCTTATTTTGCATAATGAGAGAGTAATACTTCACAGCACAGTTGCGGGGCTTACAACTCTCATGTGTGGAAATGCTGTGAAAACTATAGAGTATGAAGTAAAACTATAAAGTGCTAGACACTCGAAGTTTAATGCTATTGTGATTAAAAGGGACTCAAGTGAACTGTGCCTAAATTAACACTTAAGGCTATCCTGCATCTGTAGAATTTCTGGCACCTTTCACCTCTCTCTGATGGACAAATTGCTGAGGGCTGAATATCAAAAACAGCAGGGTTGAAACTGTTCATGGATTTTACTACCTTACAGAGTTTTAAAACTGTGCTTGTTAGAGGACACTGTGTATGGATAATTATATCATTATTAATTGACTGTGAAGTATATTTTAGTTGTTAGTATGAATTACTTTCAGTCTGAGAATTAATATCATGCTCACATCTACATTGTTTAGATGTGGGGACTACTCCAAGATAACGGGTCATAAAAGCACCAGTGTGAGTTGTCAGGCAGAAATGCATAAAAATATGCATTTATCAGCCACATGGAAGCTGGCTTCCTAGTTATTGAATTAATTAGCATTGAGTTAAAAATGTAAATTAATTTGAATCACATTCCCCTTCAGTATTCTCATATCTTAATGAAAGTAGGAAGGTAAATAGCAGGAAAGATCATTTTAAAAAATAAAATATTATTTGGGTATGGGTTATTATTGTTGCTATTATATGTGACAGTATCATGACATATTCACACATGATAAGTCTTAAACAACTTTAATTTTATTTGGAGGAATCCACAGCTTCTTTTGGGTCCAGATATTGCATGTTGTTTTAACTAACTCTGAAAAATTGCTGAATATTTTAAATGAAATAACACCTATTGCAATAAGAAGTCATTGTATACTAGCTCTCTATAACAAAGGCTAATACAATCTTTTCCTGAAGCTAGAACCATATTTTGAAACTTTGTTTCATACAAATATTTTACTATGCATTAAATTATATAGCATTTATACCTTGCCTTGTAATCAGATGCTAAAGAAGGATATATATCATCTAACAAGATCCAATTAATTTTAAATCTGTCGATTACAGTCTGATTTATTAAGAGCATATTCACACATCATGAAATAAATGCATTGTTAAAGAATGTCTCCCCAGATAGATCACAAATCATTTATTAAATTTCATGCACATCTATCTAAATAGAGGCTAATGCATTTGGAGTCAGGGCAGGATTTCCTACACTTTCTCGACTTTTGCAAGTGATGTGTCTCTTTGTGACCCATCTGAATGTTCATCAGCTTTTCTTACTGTTCTTCAGTGTAGCTTGGATGCATTCAAGGTAGCACAGTTACGCTGTCCTGAAGTATTGGTCCATCAGCAGCTGATAACCAGTATGTCTCAGGGCAATTGGTCAGAGAGAACAGGGAAGAAGAAAGTCAGAGCTTCTGTGTTTGACAGTACCCCTGCTTATTCAGGAAGCACTACGAAGTACATCTATGCTATACTTTAGAGCTATTATTTGTTTATCTATTTACCAAATACATGTAGCATATATTTAGTATACATTTCTCTGTTGACTAAATGTAGAGGCATCTGTATTTTAGGAGTATCTTTTTCTTTTTATTCTTACTATTTTTCTGATGCACATTGTTCTTTTTCTAATTGATGTACATTCTTAGTTATCAAATTAGCACATGAAGAGTACAGAACTGCATTGCAGAATTGCAGTAATTTGGATCCCTTTTAGTGCTTTTTTTCAACATCCCTTCACCACAGCTAGAGAAAACTGGATCAGATCAAAACTTTGGAGTTTCTCAGTTCTTAAGCGGTGACTACCTGACTATGCTTAACGCTCCATATTCTCATGAAACCAGCTTCTTAGTTCAACATACGCAGTTGCTATGAAAGGATCAGATAACCGCATAAAGAGTTCTTTCAAGAAGTAGAAACTGACTTGAGAGAGGAACCATACACTGGAAAATGGTTGTACCTAAAAACATTTAAGACCCTTGCCATCTTTGATGCTCTATTCTCTAATTCGACTGAGATTACTCTGCTGTCTTAGCCTAGGTTTCCCCTTTGGATGACCGACCAAGGCAAGGACTTTTGAAGGCAGGCAATTAATTTTGGGAGTGGTTCTAGGGAAACTGGAGTGAGGGCAGGGATGGGTAGAGAAAATCCAAGGGTGCTTTGTGAATTGGTGATGTTTTAAGCTTGATCCTGTTGGAACTCTGTGAGAAGCTGGGCAGAATGTGTCTCAGTACTATTAATTCAAAGGACGAGGATCATGTGCATGTGTCTTAGGCATGCTGGGCATGCTCCCCTCTGCATCCCAAAGAGTCCTTTATTCACAAAATATCATGAATACCTTGAGAGAAATTGACGATCCCCAGAATTCAGTGTTAGAACAATACTCTCCCTGTGGAGTGGAAATGAAGAGCTTTCCTCAGCAGTTTACATATGTTAGATGCTGTTGCATTTCTATTGCTATTAATGTTACTTTTATTATCAGAAGTAACTGAATTCTGGAATATATTTTTGGATAGTCAATTCCATCCTTTCATTATTCAAATGAGAAAAGTAAGGCTCAGAAATATAAGATAAATTCTAAAATCACACAGCAATTCAGAGAAAGAGTCTATTTTTATTCTAAAAGATTTCTTGACTTTTTTTGTTTAAGCCTTGTCCTCCATGCTTCACTGCTTTCAAAACAATACAAAAAGCATTGAACCAAGGTTTTATTTTAGCCATATTTGATTTCTGAGTTCCAGGACTCTTAGGGATGATGTAATCAGCCACTATATACCAGTGACAGTGTTTGCAAGGAGCCATATTTTGGTAAACATCACTATTCACCAGTGTCTATTCTCTTTAACTTCTAGATATGTGAAGATTCCAATTTTCTGCATAAGCATGTAACTAATTCTAGAAAATAAAATGTGAATGGAAGCTGTATCTATAACTTCTGGGTCAAAAATTTATACTTGAATCTTTAGTCTTCTCTTTCTCTAACATATTACTGGAGATTATATAATTATGGCCTCTATAAATAGGTGAAGCCTCACTCAACTGGACTTCTTGAAACACCAAAACAGAACCTCCCTTCCAGTCTGTACAGAGGATGTAGTATGATCAAGATACTGGCTTTTGTTGTTTTAAACCAGTGAAATTTGGGGGCTGTTCATAGGATATCATAGGATAATAGCTGTTATCCTATCATATCAGTTGTTCATGTCATAGGATAACAGCCTATTACAACTAATACATTTTGAGAGCAAGGTAATTATTTTATACTTCTTGAATCACTCTCATCTTTTATTGATTGTTGATCTTGTTCGGATAAAATCTGGATTTTTTAATGTGATAGTGTCTAAATAGCTGTTAAATTTCCCAGCAACTGATGCTGATATTAAAAATGATTTGCCTCTCTGTGGTAACTGTGAGAACACACCTCATAGATCTGTATATAGGAGGCATGTAATTAACCAAGGGCCTTAACCCCTACACTCTAAAAATCCAACCTTATATTTGTTCCAAGGAAATGTTTCTTATGAACTACTTCTAACCTGTGACTACCTATGTTAGAGATACTAGAGCAGGCATGTTCTTGGAAGACCCAGTACTCCTCTGACAGCCAACTCAGGCTCAAGAACTTCCTGATGACCTTGACAAATCTTCCTGAGACTGCATGTTAGCCTAAGACCCTCGGACCACACCTTCCCTGCCTGTCTCTTTCATTAGAGATCAGACTCTGCATTGCAGTCTGACTACTCTCCTAGATTATTCTGCTTCATCCCGTTTTTTCTCACATAGGCATTTTTCCTAATAAACTGAATGTATGCTTAACCCTATCTTGACATTGACCTCTTTGAGAATATGGAGTTACACATTCTGTATGTTGTAACTAAGACTTCTCCAAAATACCAATTCTTTATGGGGCTGCCTATCGCTGATTCACTATCTTTGAATTACTAATTTTCTTTACTTTAAAGCCAAAATGTTTAGAGCTAGAAAATGCTTAGAGAGCTGGTCCAAGTTTCTCCAAATGTGTATCAATTGCATCCAAACCAGCTGGGATGCTTGTTTAAATGTGTTGAGACCTGCTGAATAGGACCTGAAAACCTAAATTTATAAACTGGCTCCCCCAGGTGATTCTTAATGTACATTATGGAAAGTCACTAATTGAATTCACATAGAATTAAAATCTAGTGAAAGGAATAAAGTAATCCAAATTACTCAGTAAATTAAAGTCAAATTTGGTCTATACATCTCCAGCCTCTAATGTTAGTACATTATTTGTATATTACACCAATTACATTGCAAAGCTAGAGAAGCCCTCCCCCTCAGAGCTTTTGATAAGTTAAGTAATCAAAACTTACAGGAAAGATATTTAACTTCTTTGGCACACATGACACCTGTCATTGCCTAATGAAGTCTGACAGAGTCATCTAGCCACTTTCAAAGACTTGGCTAAGATGGTGACCAACAGTCATGAGCAATAAATGAGGGAGATATTTAAAACTGTTTTTGTAAAGACATAAATGTCTAAAACCTTCACAGCTAATGAAATGAAGTAAAAAAGAACTTGAAATTACATCTGTGGGCATATTTTCGGATAGGCTTTTGAGTGTTCAGTTGATTTAATGTTTATTTTAACCATTTGAAATAATGAGGTTATGAAGAAGTGAGTCTAGTTATTAGGACCAGTTTAAGAACTAAATTAGATTTGTTGTGTACAACTAATCAATCCAATAAAACCAATTGATGATTTCATTGATCTAAGTTAGTTAAATTTCAGGTCCTATAGAAAAATATGATGGTAAATTGAAAAGAATCTTGATAATTGGAAAAAATCACTCATTAAAATAAAAGAAAGTAAACAAACATTAAAAATATAACAAGGACAAAGCTACAGCTTATTAGAAAGTGTACATTAAGGATAAGGACCAAATTACAGAGTTTGAATGGGCATTTATGTGGCAAAAATTACATTTGAAATCAAAATCTATGAGAAAATAAAAGTAAATGTTTATAATCAATAAACACAAAATTCAAGCATGACTAATAAACCACAATCGAGACAGGAGTTAATACTTTATAGTCAACATTACTTCAGCATATATTAATATTTTACTCAATTGAACTTTAAATTTGAAAGAGAATAGCAAAAAGCATTCACTGTTTCCAAAGAGATAAGGATGTGGATCTGCAAGAAAAATGTAAAGATATTGGTCTTGTTTATCCCAGAATAGCAAAATACAAATCTGTTCTTCTCATGAGGAAAACTCTTATTAGTGACATGGAAGCACTTAAAGATAAAAAGACATGAATTATAGAAAGTAAGTTCAGGAGAGTAGAAAATTTAACACTGAGAAAGAGTAAGCTCCATAAGAATAGAAATCACATGAATTTCATTCACCATTGAATATTTAACACAAAGAACAGAGCCTGGCACCTACTAAGCACTCAAACAGTGAATAAATGAATGAATGAATCTATGTTTTTATCTTTGGAAATCTAAGAGAAGTTGTCTACCATGCAAAGAAGTGTAATTTAAAATAAAAATCAATTCAAGTCCATACACACACACACACACACACACACACACAAAATTCTGTGGTATAAATTTGGGTCCTATATTTAAGAGTGATTGGTATGTTCCATGTTATTGGTCTAAATAATCACTTACCTTATTGGGTTTCATTATCAATTAAGATAATAAAAGCAGAGAGAAAGAGAGGTAGGAAGATAATGTAGAAAAATTATATTCATTGAAAGAGCATTCATGGATTTAGAAAATTACTTCGGAAAGTTATTGCAATAACAACAGCAGGAGTATGGAAAATACTCTGAATGAACTAGCCATTTTTTAAATGATTCTTTATTAATAATCCTCTTGTACCATGCAGTTTCACCAAGTAGATTATCTAGTAATAGGAAGATAACTCCAAAAGAGATAGGTCCAAGCCATAGCTACAGTTGGTTTTAGTTTTTGTCACAACCATGTTTTAAATGTTAACTATAATATAGATATTCCTTTCCACATACATGTATTTATATACACACACACCACACCCCTCCTTCCCTCATCCAACTAACACAACTTCCTGATGCTTACTGGGCATTTTTAAGTATCTGTGCTTTCTGAGTTGAAGAGCTAGACAAAAATAACCCTGTCATAGAATCAAAGCCCTTTTCTTTAAATATACCAGGTTGCAAAAATCACATATTGAAGAATGCATCCTTGGAGTACTTGTAACCAATCTCTATTTATCTGACATCATCAGGACAATGAAAAAACATAACTATTATACCTGAATTCTGGGAATCGAGAGAGTAGAGTCAGGTCAAGAATGTCCAGGGAAGAGAGAAGTTCCTCTGATTTGGAAAACTGGCACTACATAGCTCTGGGCAAGGGAACACCTTTCTGTATTTAATGTTTTCATAGCAATCCAAACTTTGTAACCTTTAAATTGACCTTGCCTGAGGTACATAGTCCTTATCATTTTAGCCTGGAACTCCCACTCTTCACAGTTAACACTGAGTATAGGGAATTCCTGAGAAGCACTGTGACTGACTTCAAGTTAAGAATCCTGCCAATGTAAGTACATTGTCACTACTACTTAGAACATTCAAATCAGTAAGAAACATTCTCCTGAACCAAGTTTCTTTTTCACTTGTCACTGTTTTCTGTTCAAACAAATTATCAGAAGAAAGATATTTCACCCAGAATATGCTATGTTATATTCATTCTATTATTTGGACAGTAGTCCCCACTTCTCTGCAGAGGATGCATTCCATGACCCCTAGTGGATGCCTGAAATTGCGGATAGCACTGAATCTGATTGTCGTCAATCGGAACACATTTCTGTTCATGTCTTCCAACAGCAAATTTAGTGCCTTTTGCATTTTAAGTAGCACTTATGTACTGTGGCTGTAACATTTACAGTTTGAAGTGAGACAACAAAACTAGCATAAATTTACCTTTCATTCTTTACAAATTTAGGAATAGATGATCCATTCTTACATTAGATCTTAGCAACCTCAGTATGCAATATTTTTTCTTTCCTTATTAATTTGAGAACTTTCACCTTTTATCTTAAAGGATGTACCTATGGCTTCTCTTTGGCGTATCTGAATTCCCAGCATCACTACTTTTGAGCTTTGCAGTCATTTTAAGCAAAACAAGTGTTGCTTGAACATAAGTGATGCTGTGTGATATTACTGCAACAGTAGATGTGATCATAAAGATGGCTACTAAGTGACTAAGGGGTAGCTACATATAGCATGGAGATGCTGGACAAAGGGTGATTCACATCCTGGGTGGGATGAAGTAGGGCGGTGCGAGATTTTATTATGCTGCTCAAAACAGCACGAAATTTAAAACTTATGAATAGTCTATTTCTGGAATTTTCCATTTAATATTTTCAGACCACAGTTGACTGCGGGTAACTAAAACCACAGAAAGCGAGCCAAAGCTAAGGGGAGACCACCATACCATGTATACAATTATATTTTCAATATTTTCCTTTTTTTATGATTAAAAAGTACTTGTCCAACAAGTAGGAAAGGAAAAACACAATTCTGTGTTGCAAACCCATAAAAGTTCAATAGTAAATTCATATTTTGCTTATTTGTTTTTCAACTTTTCCCTGTCTTTCTTAATTCAACAAGATCAAAATTGTGACATATGACAACGAAAAATTCCTTAAGGTTTCTCTGCATAAATATCTTCTACTGGAAAATTAAAAACAAAATTGAAGTCAAGAGTCTTCTTCATTCTTTCTACATGTGTCTCAAAGACTTAGTTTCTTCCCATTTCACTCTATTTTGCCTTAGTAGTATCCAACATCTGAACTTTTTTACTTTCCTGGAGATTTGCTCATCAATATAAATATTTTCCCTGCAGTTTGTAACTACTAACTTTCTATCTTAAAGACAATCAGTTTTGATTTCTTGACATCTCAATTTTATTCCTTCTTAAAGCATTTTATTTTCAATTCCTACTCATATTTCTATAGTATGTTAGTTACTTAACAGCAGCTGATGGAAATTGTAATGACAGCTGAGTCTGAATACTACAAAGATACACAGTGTGCTAAAGCCTGTTCTTTCTAATCTGAGGTTCACCATTAGGGCTTTTTTGTGGTCTACAAATATTAAATTCTATATTGATTTCATCTGAGACAGTGCACAATTATTGTTGCAGTTACTCCTTAAAAGCATCAGTAATTAGTTGCTTGTGTTCTATTAGTGCTTTTTCTAAATATACTGTTTAGATAAATATTACTCCTATGGAAGTGAATGTTTCTATAGGTTTTTTCATAGCCAGAATAAACTAGGAGGAGTGTTTCCGTTACAATATGTTACCCTGTAGAAATATAAAATAAAGGGAGGTTAAAAACCTTTACATGCAAATTTGAATAACAAATATTAGAGCATGGTTTTACTTTGGGCAGCATCTATTGGACATATGGGAAGCTCTTTTAGTTGGTTCTCTTCTGTTTTTCTTTTCTTTTTCTTTTTCATATTTTTAGAACACATCAAATAGTTTTTAAAATAGAAAAAAGTCATGTTCATGTCTTCCACCCACGAATTTGCTGCATTTTATTTACATTTTAAATTTACATTTTATTATATATTTTATTTACCTAGAAGTTGTTTTTAAACTGATTATAATAACTATAAGAAGTATAGCAAATTTATGTCACTATTTATTTTCTCCTGGATAAAATATGCATTTATTTAGGAAGAAATTTAAATTAAGTAAAAAAAATAATATTTTTAATTTTTAAAAGGATGCTTAAAATAAAAACATAAAAGTTCTAGCATTTTTTCACTTATTATGCCATAAATTTTTAAGTGCATTCTTTGGAGAAATAGCTTTCAGAAGACAAATGTACCCATATTTATATGGAACTTGACACATTGGTAAAATATTTAACCTGATTTAACATTTAATCAATAAAAGATTTTTTAATTATAGCAAATTATAAAATCATACAATTTTTAATTTTATCTTAGTGTTCTCAACAATCTTAGAGCTTAATATTCTCATAGGCATTTTCATTTAAAAGCTAAGATTAAAATAAGTGATTTAAAATAGCTATTTTGTTCTGACACCATAAAATAAACAGAACTTTATTTTTACAAGATTTATTTAACAACCACATAGTTAATAGAAGCATTTTATTACATCAGCATTGATATATGCAACAACAGACTTCATGGCAAAGGTGTGTGTTTCAAAATAGGCGGCAATCTTGAAATTCATAATGTTGAATAACTACAAACGTACATTTATTTTAATCAATATAAACCCTATAACATAAAAATTTAAAAAGGTTTGAACCTTTAACAAAAATCTCTGTTTCATTTGGTAATTGATTTTCCATACTGAAAAACTCATTTTTAATGCAAATAACGTTTCTTCTGACTTTGCCCATGCTGCTACCATATCTGATTACTTCTACTCAGAGTGGGTTATTTTCTAAAGGAGGGTTTGCAAGCTGAGTGTGTGTGTATAAATGTATTGCAAAGGTTTTAAGGGCAAAAATAGTGTATACATTAAAATGAAGCAAATTTTTCTTCTTCTTTAAAATAATTCACTTTCTTATTTCAAAACTTAAAGCCTGGTCAAAATTTGGATTAACCACTGAAACAAAACAACAAAACAATTATTTACATCGAGACTTAATTTCTTTTTATTATTATCTTTTTAAACTAATGCGACAACATGTGCTCGGTATCTTTATTTTAATTAAGATTTCTCTCTTTATTAGATCTTAGTTATCTAGAGAAGTCAGGTCGTCTTCTCCACTCACCTGTTTACGCAAAGGTTTTTCACTTCGACTTGCAATTTCGTATTTCCATATAAAATTCGAGAAAGGGTGGAGAAATATAACTACAGAAATAATCTGAAAATTTCAAAACACGGATTTTTCATTATCCTCCAGAATAGAAGATATCATCCAAGGAGTGCTCAAAATCAAAATCAGGTGGCCCTTTCAAAAGTAGAATATGATGAGCGCTTTTACATTTCACAGATAAACGTTTCTAAGAGCTTAATGTTTCCTCCGCTTATTGCCACTGTGCCATCTGGCTTTTGTAACTGATGTCCTACCTCTTTGAGGCAGCAGAGGGCGTTCTGGCATTGTTGACACCGGATACCTCTCGGTGCACCGCGCTAGCATCTTGTTCCCAGGAAGGAAATACACTATTTCCCTGGAGGGTTGTCCTTGAGTATCTCAACGGGTCAAGCTGTTCCTAAATTATTCCGAGAAGCTTTAATTTCAGACCTAGATGAAAGTTGAGATTGTCAAAGGACTCCCACGGCACGCCGCACCGAAGTTCTCCAATTGCGAAGCCTGGGTTGTTTTATTGCAAAACTGACGCACATAGAATTTCTTTCATAGCAGGAAAATTTGTAATGGGCATCAAACTGGATGATTATTTTCCAAAGAAATAGAAAGTACATAGTTTTAAAAATCTAGAAACATCACAGATCAATAGCCATTCGGTTTCATCTAGGCAACCGAATTACTACATTGTTTCCCTTTTTAAGCAGTATTTTAACCTCTCTCATATCACGTATTTCATTTCTATTTAGAAAGTAATTTTAAACTGATCAAGCCTTCTGAAGGACGAGTTTAGATTTTCCTAAACAGGTAGGATTAGGCTGAGGGGATTAGGTTTGCTCCTGTGAGGTAGTATGAACTCTAACGGAATCAGGCAGGACGATTTTGCAGTCCTGGACCAGCTTTGCGGATTACGCAAGATGTGGATGCAGGAGATCAGCGCAACTGGATGAATACTGGAAGGAAAGCAAGGCCGCCATGATAACGTGTAATGCTTTAAATTCATTTCCGCTTCCAACGACTGCTTTTAATTGGCACAAGAGGAATATTCCCAACCCTTTAATTTTGTAATTCGAGCAGCCCCTATTTTCCAGTGTGCTTTACCTACCCAGTCCCAAATTGGATAAAATTAAATATAAACCAAAGTAATCGATGAATGTGAAAGACCTGACTTGCAGAGTTCTAAAATTTGAGGACAAATAAAATCCGTCCTGAGGCACGGGGTGAGAAGGCAGCTCTCTGAGGATACTGCACCCGGCCACTTTATTTCATGAATTTTAAGATATATTTATGTCCCGTGTAAAAAAAAAAAATAACTGAATGAACACCTATCTTTTAGATCATTGTCAATGCATGGCCCATTGTTATACCTGGATCAAAATCGGTGTTGCTGCCGCTATTGTCCAACCTGAATTATTTTGTCTGTTACTAATTTTAACAGCTTTTATATTTGTGAATTTGTAGACAAACTTAAGCAAATGTATAGAAATTTCTTTTAAGAAATAGCCAGCCAGGCTGGCTACGAATTAGATTTTCCGTCTCTCTCTCTCCCTTGCCATTTTGATTCATTACTTAGGGAATTTAAATTTGTATTGTTGGTATTAATATTTTCAATATCTAAGAACGATGGAATATGCTAAGAAATTTAGATTTTTAAAAAATATATCAATACTGACCCATCCAACCTTCGAGTCCTAAGGCGAATTTTCATTGCATAGGATTTAGTAAACTGCCCTGCCTCTTTCCGTCGCGGGAGCTATGAGGATGCGGCTGTGGTCGGTTTTTCCGCAGTGCGGGTTTCAGGCCTCCTGGCCCTCCAGTGCCTCCCGCCGGCAAGGATGAGCCGAGCAGGCTCCTGCGCACCGGAGCGGTCTGCAGAGCTCAGCCATCTGTACCCGTCTACTAAGGCTGCCCAGTTACCAAACCTGAACGAAAGTGGCAGCCTGCGTGGGTTCCTGCCCTGTTTCACCTGGTGGGTCCCCGATCCACCCCTTTCTAGTTAAGCCTCGAGGCCCACACTTGAGTCCATTGCACGTCCCTTTGGTGACCAAGTCAGCACTAAAATCCGCGGCTGACAACCTTATGTTTCTGTTTTAAGGAAGATGACTTAAGAAAGAAAAGGATAATAGTAAAGCCTTCATTCTCCTCAATTTCCTTCTTGCAATCCTGCTCACTGAAGGATTTACGTTTCAGCCTAAAGTGGAAATTGTTTCCCCATATACGTATACTGAATGTATGTGTGCATTCCTACGTGAAGACCAAAAAGTATCAGGCAAGGGTAGCAACAGCTTGAGGGAACGATTTCAGTAAAATATTGTTTTGCTGTATGTGGCCTTTCTCTCTTTTTAAATGTTATTTTTCAAATTACCTAATATCTTACTCTTCTTTTGAGTAGGGACCGGACGGTCCTATTGCTTTTCCAGTGTGATTACGGAGAGAGAAAAGGGTCACGGTCAGCACCGCGGACAGCGCCAGGCAAGGAGGGCGCGGCTACTTTGGTGCATCCTCTTAGCCCCTGTCCTTTGTTCCCAGCCCCTGCAGGCCAAGGCAGAACAAAGACATCAAGGCTTGCTTTTTCGGCCTGGGCTTTTCTTTGGCTCCAAAGTCGTGGTGTGGAACTACTACCTCAACATAGTCCACCTCACTGGCTTCCAAATAAATTAATTTACCTAGTCCTTCTAAAGTTTCTGACCTGATCCTTTCCCCTTATCCCACTCCTTTGGCCGATTTGGACATTACGATAATGCCAAAACAAGAGAGTTATCTTGGCCTTTTAAAGCCAAGCATGGACGCCTCGAGATTGGGAAGAGAAAGGGAGAAGTCAAGGGGAAATGCGGGCGGCAGGTGTTCTTCAGATCTTTCCAAAGTTTGGACCTTTCATTTGCGGTTTCTTGCGCAGTGTGGTCAGGACCCTGTTAAATGTTACACCTCTCTCTTCCGTTTTGTTTTCCCAGCTTGGCTCAGGACTGCAGACAATCACACTCCCTGTTCTTAAAAGAACCAGTGCTTTCTAAATGCTTTAACTCTCTGGAATATTTGCACGGACGGGAACTACTGCTCTCCTGACAGCTGTCAATGAAGCTTCCCTAAAATTCTCCTCGAAGATTTGCCTGCGGATTTCCGCGGCTCTAATGGAAAAGTAAGAGCCTTTCCCTTTCGAACACTAGTTTGCTTCGAGAATCAGTCCGGGGTGGAGATAGGGGGACATTTATGCGGCAAGGGATGGATTCATCCTACCACCCCCTAAATTCCTTGCAATTGCCTTTTCCCCTTTCTGACCCTGAGATGCTTTGGTGTCTTTCAAGTGCAGCCGTAGGCTCCGCTCTTGGCATTCACCGCGTGCCTTAATTGTATGACATTAAATCAAGGTCCGCTGTGAACACGGAGGGCAGAGCCTCTGATCTTGATCCGGAAAGTATCAGACCCACTGCGACTACCACTCTTCTCTCCCTGCCCATCCCCCCGCCCCCCCGCCCCCGGCTCTGAGTCTCTACTCCCAGAGTCATAACTCATAAGCCCAGTTCCTGTCTCTGCTCATCTCTGACACATCTGCCAGAGCCACTGTTAATTAGTCTGTTCCGTGGAAGTGTAGACGAGTGCGTGTGTCTGCGTATGCATATGCATATATCTCCATGCCATTTACAGCACACGCCTAAAAACATACATACGCCTATAAATCTAGTTTTCAAATGACGGCGTGGATCCAAGTTAATTACCCCTCTGGTACAGATCTAATTTTGTAATAGTGTTATTTTACTGAATGCAATTAACCCAGTTGGTCCGCCCTGAATCCTTTCTAAGGCACTTGTAAGGAATGGCAGGTTTTTAAGGACCACGCCATTGCATGTTCTCCGTCAGAATCGTTGCCAATCATTTTCTGCTGTCAGGGATGAAATCTAGCACATAAAAGAGAAAACAAACATGCCTGTGTGCCTGTAAGATAAACACACAGATATGCCTGGTCTCTGTGTCCTCTGATAACGTTACCGCGGGTTTGGTTGGGAGATTTTGGGAAAAGAGAGTCCGAGGGCGGGCTGGGTCATCTTTCTTTGTAATGCGGAAAAATTAACTCAACCGCACCTGCCTAGTCCCGAGAGAGCTGGGCGGCCCATCTGGTCTGGCTACGAGTTTGCTGCGGAGAGAAAAGGCTGCTCACTAAAGCTTTCCCACTGCCCGGGAGCGCGGAACTCGGGTCTGGGCCCGGAAGGGCGATTCGGCTCAGGGCAGCGCAGCCGACTCGCACTCCTCAGCCTGTGGCCAGAGTCTGCGGCTGGAAGCGCCTGGGCCGAGCGGAGGGAGGGCGAGCAGGAGAGAGGAAAGGGTGAGGGAAGTTGACCTCTACGGGCGGAGCCCTCTGCGCAGCGGGCAGGAGGCAGCGGGCGCGACGGCTCTTTTCATGGCGTCCCCTACGGCGTGGTCGGCCCGAGGGAAAGGCCCGCTCCCGCTCCAGAGTCCGAGGAAAGGAGAGAGAGCTGAGAGCTGGTCTTGCGCAGAGACCCCAGAATGCGCCCCTGAAAAACAGAATCAAAGCGCAGTGTTAGGGAGGTGGGAGAGAGGAGGGGGAGGGTGGGGAGCAGGGACACGAGGCGGGAGGGAGCACGCGAGGGACACAAGGTGACGAGAGGACAGGACCCCAGTCGGCCGGTCGCGACCTCCGTCCCCAGGCTTCAGGGGGACGCGGAGGGGACCCTGAGCCCACGGAGTGCGGGGCCCGCAGGCCGGGGGGAGGGGAGTGGCGCGGTGGCTGTGAGCGTAGGTCCGGTCTGCGGAAGTCCCAAAGAGGGTGCACGCGCTGCGGACACCTCCGAGTCCAGAGAAACGATTTTGGGAGCTGGAGCCGTGAAAACGCGCCCGCAGATGGTCCTTCTGTGCAGTTCCAGCCGTTCCCGCATTCTGCACCCCCTTTCTCCAGCCTCACCCCCTCCCTTAGACCACACGCCAGACCCGCACTCTCCAGTCTCCACCCCTCTTGGTTTTGGACCCTGCAAACTGCAAGAACGGCAAGAAAATCGAAAGGATCGATGAGAGAAAGAATTACATGCACCCATAGCCCTAGAAATCCAGAGCGAGACCTGCTAGCCCTGCTCAAACCTGGAGAGGACCAAAACGTTTTCAATCGCTGCTCAGCGCGTTCGCAGAGGAAAGAAGAGGCTGAGAGGCTTCCGTGGTATAAGGTGCTTTAAGGTGGGAGGTGGGGGTAGGGAGGGGGTGGGTCGGAGCGGTCCGGTCTTTCCCCCTCGCTTGCTGATCCAGAATTAGGGATTAATGGCTCGCTCCAGCCAAACAAATAAGGCATCTGCCTTCAGCACAAGAGGATTACACGGGCTGCTGACGTCACCAGTCAGACAGATGTTGGCTCCCAAAGTCCTGAGCAGCTCGCTGTGTCCTTGAAACCAAAGAGCCGCAGAAGGCTTGCAGCCCCCAATTGCAGAGCCTGGGTACAGCAGAGGGCAAGAGCCCTGCCCTTGCCGACAACCCCTTGGCGTCAACCCAGTGCCCTTAGGCAGCTCCCTAAGACGTCGAGCTTCCAGCCTCTCCAAGCGCTCCCTTCGCCGTCCTGCTGTCAAAACCCAAGCTCTCTCAAAGCAAGCCAAAGTCACCGTTCTCAGTTGCCTCTCCCTAACATGGAGACAAGCGCCCACAACCCGTCGACACCTTATCTAGATCCCGCATTTAAGCTCTCGGGCTCCTGTTCACTCACACTTGGTTGGCCAAGTAACAGGAAAATAAGCACCTTAGGCCGGACAGAGCCCACGCTCCAGCTGAGGGACCGCCTCTTAATTACGTGCGCAAGCAGCAAAAGCAGAGCTAATCTGCATCTCCTCTTTTCAACCCCGCAGCCTTCCTTCCCCCCAGGCCAAGGTTTAGGTTTATGCTTAATCTTATCACGAATGCCATGCCGGACGAATGTGCCTTTCAAAACAATGACTCTTTGCCAACATAACTCAGCGTCCCAACCAGAGCCCTGGACCACCACTAGGTAAACCACGGGGACCTCACCATGGTCCTGATTAGGACACGGAAAAAATGTCATTGCATATTCTTCTCAAGTACTCTGAATACGTTGTCTAAAAATAAAATATTAAAATAAGTGTGTGTGTTCAAAATATATGTAGCATCTAATTCTAGCAACCTGCACATTCAAAGAACTGCAGTTTCATTTTATAGCCAAAGCTGATGAATAAAGATCAAAAATTACTTTATTTATAAACTCCAAGGTCCTTTTAAATTGACGTAATTTTAACTTAATTATAAACTATTTTAATTTTTCTAACCTGCATTCTGTTTTTGCTTTATATGATTTTCCAGGCCTTTACAGGTCACACTAAAGTCAGGTTATGAAATAAGCTAAAAGACACATCAAACTGGAAATTTAAATGAGCAATTTTGAATAAGTTATGTAATCCACAAATGAAATTGTTTTAAATGAATTTTAATTCTGTAAAGGAGTAAAGACTATTCAAACAATGTATAAAACAAAATAAGCTGATCTCCAGCACAGAGCCACACTGAACCAATCCTGTGCCCCAAATTTAATCAGTATATATGAAAAAATCTGTGACTTTCTTGGAAAAAAAATAAATGCTTGCTCACAACATTGCACTGTCAGTTATAGAGTACAATGCCTACACAGGGGTAAAAGGAATAGCTGGATTATATCTCCATTCATATTATTCCTGTCTATCAAAGTGGCATTTAATTTTCCCAATTTTATGCATTTAGAAATTCAGTCACTGATAAAAATCAATTTAATTTTCTGTAGTGTCATTCAGCCAATGCCAATCTGAAATAGTAAAATTTCTCTATCCCCATTCTGTTTCAAGGCCTTATGAAAAACATTCTACATCTAAAAATGATAGATTTAAATTTTATATGTACCAGTACCAAAAGGTGGGCTTTATCTTATTTTAATTGGATAAATAATATATACTATTCAAGGCAGGATAAAAACTGAACACATAATCATTGTTTCTTTGAAACTTGGTAGAATAAGTTTGAAATGCCACATTTTACCAGTCTAAAATTCCTTTTAAAGACCAAAAAGATTATGTTTCACTTCTAATATGTTTTGAATGTAAACTTCCACTCAGGTCTCAACATTTTATTAGAGTCCTTTTTGCTCAGTGATTTAATATTAGTTCGCTGTCCATGGTCTTGATCCACATGAAAGGATATGCTAGTGTTACCTTTTGAAAAATGAAAGTCACAACGCTTCTGTACAAATTAGACTCCCTAGCATTTTAAAATGATATCAAAAGGGGGAAACGCTATAGGCTTTAAGTTCTCTTCCCCATCCCAGTTGTTTTCATTTTTCTATATTTGCCACCAAATTGAAGGTACAGGAAGTAGATAGGGAAAGTTTGCATTTCATTATTTTTGAGTTGATAAAACCACCACTCCATTGAAAGATCCAAATAATTGTAGTAAATAGGAAATAATATCTTTCAACCTGCAATATTCTTTTGGCGGTTTTCAAAAGAGACATAGACATTCTTGTATAGGCATCCTTTTCCACTTTTACATATGGTTTGACAAGTGCGGAAAAATTACAAAAATGACAAATTCAGGGGCAAAAGCCAAACAACCTTTTCAATCATTTCTCTCTCCATATTTACATCGCTATATAGAGGCATATAGATAGCACACACACACACACACACACACACACACACACAGGCTAAGAGCATTAAACTAAATCCATCTCTAACGCCTTACATTTTTTTTTCTAGCAAAGCATATGTTCCAGTGGCTAAGACGAGGAATAATTCTTCTATCCAAAATAGCATTTCATCTTCAGTTTAAAAAACAAAAGACTGACCCGGCAGAGTAACATTTAACATCTCTTGGGGTTTCCTTGAGGGGGAGAAAGGAGAAAGGGAAAGAAATATTCCCTCTTTCAAAAATGTAATTGTCTTTCGTTTTTTATTTTCTCCTTCACATTATCAGGAAAAATATGTTTTAAATATGTATATATATATGCATACTTAAATAGACACTTATTTTCCCAAACCCCAAGAGCCACTGTTGATCTTTGGAGGACACTGATCAGCACAAACCGGTCATATCTGTGCTTTGATACAAGTATCCCAACGGTAAGAAAACAGGCCCTTGGTTTTAAACTGAGGTCGGCACCCACGCCAGGCCATGGGGCCGAGCCTCAGCGATTCACACTTTCCTGGGCGTGAGAAGGCTACTTTCTGAAGAAGTATTTCGAACTTGGGAAAATTCTGGTACCGGAAGAAAATGGCCTAAACACAATAGGACTCGCCATTTTCTCCTTGTGAAGCACAAAGCGCTTGGCGCTGCCCGCCACACAAAGAAAGCCTGGGCCCGCGGAATTCTTGCACATTTTCAAGAGGCCAAAAAATACCTTCTCAGAACCACAATTTCTCCCTCCTGGGCCCCGTGAGACACACCCTCTCTCCCACCTTCATTCAGTCCTGGTCCCAAGAAGATCCCTTATTTGAGATGGAGATAAAAGACACACCGAAGGCGCGATGCTGGCGTGCGAGCCAACCTCGGCAAGAATAAGTCCTGAAAACCGAGGGGCCCGACCCGCGGCTGGCCGGGGCTCCATTCTAGGCCCGGGATGGGGGAACACGGGTACCCTTCCTCCTCTTCAGATCCCTCTTTCCAATTCCATTCTGTCCCCCAAGTGCGTCTGGGAGCCCGGCGAGCTTAGGGATCTCTGTGACCTGATTTCCATCCATTGCCAGGAACCAACCTTACAGCCCCGAGCTGAGCCGGCGGCTCTCAAGGATGCTCGCGACGCGGGAACTCCTCCACTCAGCGCCTCCCGCCGCCCCCCGCCCGCCACCCCAAGTCACCGCATCAAAGTCAACCAGGATCGTGTTCTGCACGCCCACAACCGGTGAAATGCTTCTCCCGCTCACATGCGAAAAGTGCAAGCTTCGAAGAAGCCCCTGTGAACCAAAACACAAGCAACAACCCGACTCACAAAGCGAACACTCCCAGCCCAGCTCGGGACGCAGAGCCCGGCTACAGCAGGAAAGGATGGTACTTACAGCCGGCGTGCGCTCGGGTAATCCGCGTCGCAGCCCGTGCGGTGGGTTAGTTGGCTTTTGAAAAAATCACTACACACCTCTACATCTTTGATTTTACACATTTTCCACCGGTGAGAAGGAACGAAAACAAGAATCTTGTAGCCTAGTGGGAATGGGGGAGGGGGATGGAGATTTTCATTGTCTACGCTCGGCACACGCAGCCCAAGGAAAGATGCTCACTGCCTTTGGAGCTCCTTCTACTTTCTGCTTGAAATTCAGAAGCTTTCAACGCAGTGAAGCGGGGGTTTGGTCTCCCTCCCTGCCTCCCTCCCTCTGCGTTCTCTCTCTCCTTTCTCTCTCTCTCTCTCTCTCTCTCTCTCTCTCTCTCTCTCTCTGCCCCCCCTCTGTCATTTCCTTCTCCCTCCTCTCCTCTCCCCTCCCTCTCTCTTCTCAAGCTCGAACTCTCTCTCTTTCTCTCTCTCTCTCTTGCTTTTTTTCAAAAGAGGGCAGGTCGCTTCCTGCATCCCAATGAGTTAAATCAGTCACTTACTTCTCATGCATCAGCAGCCTCTTTAACAACCCGAGGGCTGCAGGCACAAAAGAGCATTTAGCTGCCTCCAATTTGTGTAGAAGGCCTGTCCTTAATTTGTTTTTGGAGTATAATTAAATCATGTATTTCACGTAATATAAAAATACCGAATTCTCAACTTTAGTGAATGAACTGCTAATGGTAACCTTTGAAAATAAATCCCTCTTGTTGATGTTCTTATCAAGGGCCTAGAACGCCCCAGAATTGCAGAAGCCTAAGGTCTGGGCCCCAAACTACCTGCCCCTCCCCCCTTTCGCACGTCAAGGTCACAGTCATATGATCCCCCATTGCTTTAAAATGGAGTCTTTTTATCAACCCGTCGCCCTGGAAAGGAATTAAGTCTCTTTTATGGGGTGGGAAGATCTGAAGGATTAATAAATAAATAAATAAATAAATACATCCTTAATCTGAAATACACACGTCAGCAGAATCAAGCCTGATCAGACATTGGGATGGTGGCGTGGGGGGACTGACAGGGCATGTGAGAGTGAGTGGTTTTCCTCTCCCCCTTATCCCCTGGCGAATTTTGAGGTCGCTGGGTTTTGCTTGGGTTTCTTTCAGCGGCTGCGTGGGCCTTCTGGGAGGACAAGGCCGGCGCGTTTTTAGCTCCCAGAGTATCTGAGGGGTTCTGATCTCCCGGACACCGCCCAATGGTCAGGGGGATCCTGTGTATGACTCCCCCTCCTCTAAAGGGGCTGGGGTACAAAGAGCAACTCTGCCTTCCTGCAGTTTCTCTTTCAGGAAGAACTCCAGGCCTGGCCATTGTTCCTCCTCAATGAAGGGGGCCGAGGGTGACAACAGAGAGAGACCTTCTCTTCTCTACACTCACCATCCACCTCCTCCCTCACTCCACTCAAGGCCACTGCTGGGGAGAAATTTGGGAATATTTTCTGTTTCAGGAGAGACGCTTGTCTGGAAGATCATGAGATGTAATATCATGAATATCTCGGTTATCTTTGTATTTTCTTCAGTAACATTCCGTTAAGTCGTCAGTGGGCTCCCTCACCCCCTCCCATTTTCCAGTTCTCACAGCGCTTGTTCAGAAACATTGCACTCGGATGCGAGAGAGGTTAGGACCGCAGATAACAGCATTTAGTTTCATCGAAAGGGAATGTAACAATATAACTCACCACTTCCCGCCTCTGAATATTCGCTCTTCTACCCTAAATCGCCCTGGGGTTTTGAGTAAGGCCACATTTCACCTTGAGCATTTATCAAACCGTACTTGGCTGTTGCTGCTACTGCAGGAGGACGCACAGGCCGCCAACACCCACCTGACATCTGCTTGAAATATCCAACAATATTTCCAACGGGGTCGTTTGCAAAAAGCAGAAAACCAAAAATGAAAGAAGAATTTTAAAAAATACAGAAATAATATAAGTGTGTGTATAATATAATCCCAAGGTGTTGGGGTTGGGGGCTCCAATTACCTAAGACAAAACATCTCTGCGGTTGAGCCCAGACCAAAGGCCTCACTGCAAGGGTGTTTTATTAGCGGCGAGAGACCACGGTTTTTAGGAGGCATTACAAGAAATGCGCATCACCCCGCTGCCCTTTATCTCCCATCCATGATTCTCATTCTATCCGTTTCCAGTTTATTGACCTGGGATGCGGGACTGCTAAAGATCGTCAACGACTTGCTGAGCCTAGGGGAGGCAAAGTCACGCGGTGCGCACTGGGTCCCGCCGCGCGCACTGGGTCCCGCCGCTGGGAAGGTGCTGCTCTCTGCTCTGGTTAGCAGCAGAATCTGCTCTGTGGGGTGACGACTTCAGACCACCCCGGGTGGGCACTTTACCCAGCATCCTCCCCTCTCCCCCGACTCTGGCAATGCTAGTTTTGCCTCATCTTCAAGGGCCTTGGAATTTCAACCTTGTTGGTGGGGAGGCCTTAGGAAAGAACTCAAGCGGTGGGCGCGTTTCCCACGAACGGGCCTCTCCCTCGCCGGCGGCTTATTCTCAGTCGAGGCCTCAAAGGAAAACTTGAGAGAGATCACAGGCGAGCACCCCAACATTAGTCCAAGACTTTCACTCCCCCAACCTCAAACAGATGGCTGAGCCGTAACACCTGCACGGCAGCCACAGCCGCCGCCTCCGCGCAGCTCTCGGGATGGGGATCACAGACTCGGGTCCAATAAGGTCACCGGCCACCCTGGGCCCAAATCGCTCAACTCCACCCCACCTCACCCCACCCCCAGCCTTAAGAACCTTTTTCCGGACACTTTTCGCTTTCGATCCCTGCCTGGCGCCCTATGCCTAGGAAAGTGAGCGGGTGATTCCTTTCTAGCGCCAAGTTTCGGGTTTGCCCTGCTCTCAAACCTCCTCCTGCCCTGCGCACCTCGTCGCTCAGGCCTGGAACTTATGAAAATGTAACCCAACTCATTGCCAGAAGTTGTTGCTAATTAGTGGATAATAAACTTCTGTAGCCAGGGCACAAAAGTCTTTTAAAAGTGCAAAGGTGTTCTTTGTTATGGCATCAGAAAAGAGATTAGCATATCAATTGGACTGGGGGGACCGGACAATGAGCCTCCTCCCCCTGAGCTGCCTTCAGTTCGCCGCCTGCCGCCGCCTCCTCCTCTTTGTGTCCTTCCTCCTCTTCTTCTTCCTCTCGCTGCTCTGAGAGCTGTCAAGGCTTGGTCGGGGAGCTCTGGGCGGCGGGCTGGGACCGAACGGGCAGGCGCAGTGCACGCTTCCCGCCGCCCACCAGTCTCCGCGGCCTGCGCGGCGCCCACGTCCACGCCCTCGCCCCTCACTCCACGCCCCTAGCTGGGGGCTCAGCCTAGCTCCGCGCCCAGGCGCGCACCTGGAGAAGGTGGAGGCGCGTAGGGACGCGGAGCCAAAGCGCAGCGGGTCTGGGCGGCCACAAGGGCGTGGACGAGGCCTGCCTGGGAGGGCGGCCTCGCACTGTCCCAGGAGGCGCCCCCTCTCAATACTTGCTGCCCGGGCCCCGCAAGCCGGCGCCCTTCGCCTCCCCCAGGTGCGCAAAACATTAACCGATTTGCAGTGGTCTGCCCAAGGGCACAGCCAGCTCCCCACCCTCCTCCGGCCTCCACGCCAGACCTGCTGGGCTGGCGACCCACGCTTGCATGCGTTGGGGGGAAGTAAAGACCCTTAGGCCCGAGGCAACTGTTTCCTCGGGAGCTGTGGGTCGGTTTGGGTGGTCCCGGAGCAAGGTGCCTGCCAAGGCGAAGCGGCTGGAGCGGCCCAGGCCCAAGCAGGCCTGGTTGTCTCCCCGCGACCCCGCCTCGCCCTGCTGCCCCCACCCGCACCCCCTGCCCCAAGCCAGTCCTGCTGAAATCGGCTCCTCGGGCCGAGGCACAAATTAGAAAGCTTGCCCCGGGCCAGGTGCAGGAAAGCAAAGCATAAGTAAGTCTCGGGACTGAGATGCGGCCCTGGCGGGCAGGGCCTCGGCGACCATTCCCGCCGCGATCTTGCCCGGCTGCGTCCGCCCGGGAGCGCAAGGTAGAAGTGCTGGTGTCTGCGGGGCCGCCCAGGGCTCGGGGAGCGGAGGAGCAGGGAAAGGCTCGGGGGAGGAAGGTGAAAGGGGGACACTGGCAGCGACGGCGCGCTCTGCCCGCCTGCGGACTAGCCGGACCCACCACTTCCCAGCCGGCCGCGAGTAGCTGCGGGCCGGGCCGACTGTCCCTTGGCCGCGAAGCCCGCGCCACCCCGGCAACGCCGGCGAAGAAACGCGCTCCTTCCTTTTTCTTCTCCCCTCCCCCCTTCCCCTTTCTCCCTAGAGGCAGCTCCCGTCCTCTAAATGAATTAAAAAAAAAAAGAAGAAGAAGAAGAAGAAAAAAGGAAATCTCTGGGGCTATCCTTTTTCTACCCGTCTCTCCTCCTCCTAACACTGGTGTTGGTCGATCAAGCGCCAAACTCACACAAGTTTCCCCGAAAACGAACAGCTTTAAATGCCGGGAGGGAAAATGTCGGGGGAAAAAGTGGACGTCAGTGTTTCCCTAAATGCAAAACATCAGAGAGGAATCTGAAAAGAGCTTTACTTTCCCTGCGAAATCTCCATTGTTGCTCAGCAAACAATGGGAGCCTGGGCGACTGGAGGGCTGTGCGAATGAATAGGCGATCCGCGGGATGTGTGCGGGTCAGTGCCTGGGGTCCCGGGCCTAAAGCCCCTTTCTCAGCTTGCCACAATAAACCAGCGCAAGGTTTAGTCCTTACTGGGTCACCGGCCATCCTCTATTATTCAACACTTCACAACAAAAAACACTTATTAATCAGCGCTGACCAGAGGCCCCTTTTGAAACAAGAGAAGAGGGGAGAGAGAGAGAGGGAGTGAGAGAGAGAGGGGTGAAAAGAAGATTGAGAAGCCCTGGACAGATCTTTCTAAAGCCAGAGCAACCATGGGGTACTTTCCTCCAGTGGCCAAAGTTTATTTGACACAACAAAGTTTCTAATCAGGCCACGGAGACCTGGATTTCTCCTCATTTGCCTCACTCCCGGTCTCTTCCTCTGAAGATGCTGGAGACTTTGTTGCAAGAAAGGATGGCTTTAGGTCATATTGCTGAGGCCTGATCTTAAAGATCTAATTGCTATTGGAAGAGAATCCTGTTTCCCAACTGGGCCTGCCCTCTGGAGATGGAACAAGGAAGACTGTCCAACTCTGTTCTGGGCACCCTGCTGATGGATGAGGTGTCAGGCCAGTCGTCATGTGAGGACTGGTTTCCAAATGGTATGAGCAGTAGTCAAATGCGGTACTTATTGGTGATACTGAATGCAATCTGTAGATTTTCTGCTTCATGTTGTTTCAGGCCAGATATATGAAAAGACTAAACTTGCTTGCTAGAGTGAAGAGGAACTGATTATTCCTATGCTCAGACAAGGATTGAGGGGAAAGGATGTGATGAGTTTAGTTAGAGGGAAGAAAATGATTAAAAATGTTCCATACCACTAAAGTCAGTGGGTTCTTGGCTCAACTTTGGTAATTTTTACACAGCTTATTTGATGTTTGTAACTTAATTTTGTGTCTTTTATTTATCTGGTTACATGATAATTATGAACACAAGCTCAGACATATAAGGACCCTACTATACATCAAAGTGAAGTGCTACCTACGTCAGTTTTATGGATGAGTTTAATCCATTTAGAACTCAGCTAGACATTTTTGATGGCAAAATTTTGTCGCTTTTTGATTTGGGGTTGGAAGCCAATATTTCTTGGTTATTCTGTCTGTTTCACATTACTCAGGTTGTAATTTAGCCAAGTGAGCAAAGCTCTTTTGTAATGGCTGATGTTTACAAGTAACAGAGGCAGCAAATATTGAATCTTGGTTGTCAAAAGATATAAAACAATGATTTTCCTAAAGAAATAGAAATGAATTGCAAAACAGTATTCTTTTAAGTTTAAAATTTCGTTTGTGTACACTTTTGGATTTCTGAGTTACATAACTAACCATTTCACTTGTTATGATTCAAAGAAGCTTTTAAACCCAGAAAATGTATGGATGGGGGATTCTGAGTTGAGCAAATTAAGCTGTAGAACTAGAGGGCTTGGTAATGAAAGCAAGAATGCAGAATTACTTGGTAGCAAACTACACTGATATTTACCAGAGTTTATGTAGTCAATGCAAAAACGAGTTGCATACTTTGGTCTGATGCCTACTATTTAAGATTGGCCTTTTTTTTTAAATGTGGAAAATATTGTGTTACTCAGATTTTGCAGAGCTCAAGGGTTCTTGCAATGGAGTAATCAAGTGTTATCTGAATTATTTAAAGCCTGGGATTAAAGACCTTGGAGTTGACTACTGACAAACTCTCAAATGTGAGCAGGGGAAAGTTTGGTATTCTTATCTTTCTGTTTATACTTTGAAAATAATTTGGCCAATTGTGGTAAATTATTTTTAAAGTTCATGCATAAGAACAATGAATATTTCTTCTATGAATTGTTTCCCAAATGAACAAGTAAGATTATTCAGAAAACAAGTTGTTATCTGTTTAATACATACCAGTGTGTCACCTAAAATGCACTGTTTCACAAGATTATGCTTTAAAAAACATATTTGCTATGGAAAGCTCTACTGTTTCAGAAAAGAATTTAGGGTGTGGATACACACAATGTATTCATTCAACAAATTCATTTGGGGGACATGACAATTTTATGTCATGTTTTTCCTTTTGCTGTTTTGGTTGACTTCCTAATTTGCTTAAAGGAGGCAATATTTCATTTGTATATACATGTTTATTTGTAAACTAAAGGTACCTACTAAATGGGACTTGTCTTTCACAGATTATCTATGAGTAAGTTTTATCAAATACACAGAGAAAGGTTTTAAAAATAATATATAATACATTGAATGTGTACATATATCATTGCATAGCACACCATTTCAACACATCTAAAGACTCTAAATACTTTCTTTTTCTTCCTCCTCCTCCTCTTCTGCTGCTTCTCTCTCTCTCTCTCTCTTTTTCTTTTGCTAAGAAACTAAGTAAATAGCATTGTAACATTTCCTTAAATATTCCAGTAAATTTGTATGGAAATTGGGATACCTTCCACATTGTCAAAGGAGAAAGAATAATACATAAACATCATATTCAGCAAATGTTTAAAATAGAGAAATGTTATTTGTTGATATTATTTACCATGGAAGCAATATTTGTTAAATTTAGTATATCTTTATGAAATCATTGTTATTCCCGAGTACTTTTTTTCTGGGACAATACATACATACTTGTATTTTTAAAGAAAATACTTACATCCCTAACAAAAACCTAAAAATTTTACGACAGATTTAGCACATCACAAAGATTACTTAATAGGTATGCAAGTCATGTATATTCTGGATTTCTTTTTATTTTTTTACCTTAAAAAAGCCACCTGGACAGATTTATTCTTTTTTTTTTTTTAAAAAGACACATTTTAATAAATCTCCACTACAAAAGGAAACAAATATCTTGCTAAAACTTGTGCATCTTTATCCAAATGAAGTTTAGATTAGAAAACATATGATTACAAAATGAAAAGTATATATAGTCTGGGGAATTTATCTGGAAACATTTCAGTTTTTGCATTTATGTTTCTTCCTGGCAGATACATATAATTCAGACCTTTTTTCCCTCTTGACAGAATTTGTCAAATTCAGTTTAAATTTATATGAACATGATCTGACAAAATACAGTAGCAATAGGTTATTATGAAGTATAAATGTAAACTCTGCTGAATGTTGCCTTAATACATACTACTTTCTGTCTTATCTAAAAGTAAACTAGTGTTTTTCATGATGGAATGAAGGTAAAAAGAAACTGATAGAAATTTGACTTGCCCCCTGTGATCTGCCTATTGCCAGAGAATTCTGGTTAGTTGTATAGATCTAAGACTTCTGTGGAGCGACTCAGCCTGGCACTTATTTATTTATAAACTTTCAGCTCACTAGAGACTCAAAGTTATATTTAGAAAACTAGAACCTCACATGGTATACATTTATTTGATTCTTCCATTTAAATACTTCATGAGTATACTAAAAGTAATATTTAATCAAAAATTTTCATTAGGTTTAACAAACATTGCATTTAAACTCCCCTAATGTATTTCTGTATCTACCATAATAAAAGGTCTCAGTTTTTGGAAACAAAAGAAAATCAAACTTCTGAATGAAACTTTTCCCTCAAAATTATTTCCTATAGTTCTTCTTAGTTCAATATTTCCTTTAACTAATTGCATTTTGGTACATATGTTGTGAAATCCATTTTGGCTTAGACATCAGTTTTTCACCCAGAAAGCCTATCTGCTTATATAACCACTTGTGACAAAGCAGAGTATTCTAGGCAATTTCACAAAAGCTCCAAAGATATGTGTGTGTGTGTGTGTGTGTGTGTGTGAAACTATTTAAATCCCAGAGGTTTCTGGATGTTGGTTATAAGTTGAAAAGGAAGTATTCGGTACTGCCAATATGGTAGCTTTTTTTAAAAATGAAGGTTAAGTTTTAGAAACGCCTAAAACATAAAATATACACAATAAAACACATCTCTATTTGGATTTTTAATCTTGGTAATCAGTGATTGAGTGTTTTAGGTTGACACGAGCTTCTCTTTCACTTAAGGAAGTTGTTTAGAAATACTGTAAGAAACTAGCTGTGTTGAGATTATGGCAAAGAATTAAGTTGTTTAGAAATACTGTAAGAAACTAGCTGTGTTGAGATTATGGCAAAGAATTAAGGTATTTTTGTTTATTTTTTTTCTTGTGTTTTTATGGATTAAAATGTAGCTCAATGTGCTTGAACTCTTTTAGTGCCCCTTATGTGTTTTATTGCTTTTTGGGAAATACTAATGGGAGCAGGGGTGTTGGAGAGGAGGGAGTTAGGCAATAGAGTCTATGGATCAAGTAGAGTTTGGGTGGTAATGCTAATAATATTGAACCAGTCTCCTTGTGCCAGGAAAGGATTCATTTACCAACCTTTTCTTTCTCGATAGTTCTTCTGTCTCTCCACTCAAGGTGCCCAAGAGATCCCATGAAAATTAAGCTCTGGTAAAAATCATTTGTTCTGTACCTGATGAAAAAGGTATTAAGAGGCAGGAGAATGACTCCGGTTTCACATCAGGACTGGCACTTTGGAGTTCATGCTAGTCTGCAGCAACATAATGTTATGTTTTATGGATGTGCACGATGTTTTATTACCCAGTAGTTACATGTGCATTGCAGATGCATGAAGACCATATTTAAAATTAAAACCCTGAAAACAGGAACATTCACTTGAACATATTTTGTAAGAAAAAGACATTAGAGGGGAAAAGGTCTTAGCTATGGGGAAAGAAAAAAAATACTTATCCATGAAAATATATAATTACATTGCATTGCAACTAGCTTTAATCAAACTCCAGTTTTCTGAAGACCACAGTTAACTGAAGTTTAAGTAACTTATTCATAACTATTTATAACTTAAGTTTATGAGTATCCTAAGAGATTTTCTGGATACTGCAGTTTCTTATGAAAGGCAGCTTTTGTAAAACCAGCCATCTGAGACCCCATTCTATCTCAACTACTTTTTATCCCAGGGTGACTTATTGGTCTTCTGAGACCTAAAGATAAACAGGTTTGTTTGTGCATGTGCATCACCACAGAGCCCAGCCAGGGCAAGTCATTCCAGCGCCACCTGGGAAGAGTTGAGAGTGGGGCTGTGAGGCCTGATCGGAAAGGCTGCTAAGCTTGACATGACAGGTTCCTGGGGCCTTTGTGAAAGCCCTTGCCCTCAGAAGCAGAGCCACAGTTTCTCCAAAGTGGTAGAGTAATGCCAATTTCATGCTTTGGTGCAATCCTGGGTTTGCTAGCATCAATCCTAATAATTCCAGTTGTGAAGAATATAAGCTTCATGATCAAGCTTTCCCATTCCCTCCTGTACCTCCTCATCTTTCTCTCTTCTTCTTTCTTCTCTTTTTTATTTCTCTTCTTTCTCCTTCTCTTCTCTTCCTTCTCTTCTCAGACTGCAGTGACATTGAATCAGCCCAATGGGCAGATGCACTATGCTGTTGATTTGCTTCCTCTGTAAATTATGCTTTAAAACTAGTCAGGTGAGGGGCTTGAAGTTCTGTTTTGTTTGTTTGTTTGTTTGTTTTTTGACTAATGTACTTATTGAGTACGAGACTCACTTTGTGGAGTTTGGCGATCTGGCCAGAGGCATGGAGAGAAGACCACATTGTAAGTGTGATTTTCTTCTAGGGTGGGCTTAGAGTAACCTAAGGGTTAGTGATCTGAGACCTACCTCTGGGACTGCTCAGGAACAACAGTCTCAACGATTGAGGAAGAATTCTCCTGATTTTAGAAGTTCTGGATCTGGAAGATAGAGAATGGGATCGCTCTTTCTGGATAATTCTATGTTAATTGTGTCCTCATCCCCTTCTAGTGTGTGGCATGTGTGTGTGTGTCTGTGCGAGTTTGCATTTGTGTGTGTATGAGTGTGTGTGTGGAGAGAGAGAGAGAGAGAACAGATAATGGTAAATATAGTTGTTGAGATAACAGAATGGCTCTAATTTAGAGTTGGGATGCAAACATAACTCTAAAAATGGTTATCAAGGACTTTTCAGAACATTAAAACAAGTCAAACCGAGTAGGACGAATAATCACGGAGTTTTACAATGCCTATTGTTTGAAAATTTACTTCTATAGATGGATCAAGGAATTAGGGGGAACTAAAAAGTCTGAATTGCCTGGGAGATAGTAGAATTGCTGGGTTGCAAGGAAAATTGTCTGGTGTGCTCACTGATCTTTAAATAAGACCAAGGGATGATGGGAAGAAAAAAGAACTGGCATTTGGTTGGGTATACTCTATGTGAAATGCTCTACCAGGCTCTATCACAGACACATTATTTCATATATTCTCACCTCAGCCCTATAAGATAGGTATTAATTTTTCTTTATTTTACAAATGAGAATGCTGAAGCTTTGGAGGGTTATATAACCTGGCCAGGGTCACACAGCTAACAAATTTTGGAATTAAGACTAGAATTTAAATAAGTTTTTCTCCAAAATCTGTATTTCTCTTCAACACAAATATGTCACATGATTTATTTTTCTCATAATCACTCATGACAGAAGTAGGTATTTAATCACCACGTATCTTCCCAGACTCATTTTTCTCTATACTCTCCTCTCGGCAGTTATTTTCTACTTCTGTCATTGGGCAGATGCCTTATGCTTTTTCAAACATTCCTATCCAAAAGCTCTCTCTGTTCTTTGGCTCAAACCGTTCAGTTTTCCTGCAATGCCTTCACCAGGACATTAACTTGGGTTGCCTTTTACTCACATGGGTGTATGAGCTCATGGGCTTGAAGCCAAACATATATATATACACACACACACACACACACACACACACATACATGAATTGGAATTTTATGTTGCATTAAACTGTGAAACAGAGAAATTGGGCAAAGGCAGTAGCAATTTTACTTTTCAGAGATTTAATTTTGGGATGTAATGATTCTTTTTTCTTCTTTTTCCAGTTTTTCAATATTTATTTTAAGAAAGCTTTTTTGCTACCCTATTTCACTTCCTAACACATAATTTAGCCAATTAAATCATGAGTCTGAAACTTCGAGGCCTTGAGCTAGTTCTTTACTGAGGTTAAGCATCATTTAGTAGCATAATTAACTCTTTAAAACTCTTAACTCACTATTCTACTTATCGAATGCCTAATACTTAGTGCTAATTCTCAAAGAAAGGAAAAATGAGAGTATGTTAATAACATCTAACATATTCTATGAAGTTTTCTAAATATGGGTATACATCTAGTATATTGAATATGATTATGTTTTTGTTTTCTTATGAGAATAGTAATCCTCACTTTAAGGAAAATCATGAAAGTTTATTAATACTGGCAGAACACCTTGAGAATGATAAATAATATAAAGTAGAAAAATCAAAATATAAATACTAGATTAGAAAACATTTAAAATCAAAATTATATTTACTATTTCATTCCGAATATTAAATGAATTTTTCTATTTTTCTTCTTATGGTTTCCATTGAAATATTTATGTAAGATTCTTACACTAAAATCTTTAAATGAATATTACTTATATATGTCTATTTCTGAAAAATGAATCACCTTACCGTAGGGAATCTAAGTATTCCTTCTATTGAGCTAAAAACTCAGAGGTAATCTAAGGTTAAAAAATTGTAGCTTAAAAGTACAGTATTTTGGTGATTAAAATAATTTAGTAAATAATGAAAGAGAATATTAAAATTTAATATAGCAGTTTTTGGATGGGAATTAACATTGGAGAGCACACTAAGTATTTATTTCAAAAATACAGATAACCTTGGAACTTATGTTTTTGGATATAAGTTACTGCTTGTAGTACTGTTCCAAATCAGGCATTGAAGGCTGATTTGGAGCAGTGTGATATAGTGTTACTGTGGAGAACAAAAGAAACAATAAGGGCATGTACTCATTTTAAATCTTTCAGAAAAGTACTGTAATATTAGTGACCAAAATATGAGACCAATAATCTGAGATTTATTAAAAGCCAAACCTCTGGTGAGCCATTATAGCTCTTTGACTTTGACTTAATTTCTTAATCCCAAAATGGAGATAAAATTGCTTACTTGCAAAAGGATAGTGAATACTAATTAATTAATGGGTCTGAGCACTGCTGATATATTCCATTTTCTTAATTCATGTTTTAAGGCTACAAACACAGACATGCTTACAATATGGAAGCTGTATGTTAATACATAATGTATCCCAATGTTTGGGTTGTTCAAATGCATACCTAGCAGACTCAGATGAGTCACAGATACATTTCCTGGAGAGCTTCATAGTGGTTTCAAACTACTCAGCTCTGAATGTAACTTTTGATAGAAAACACTGAATTCTACTGGTTTCATCTCTGAGGCTTAAGATGTGTGTGTGTGTGTGTGTGTGTGTGTGTGAACATGCTTATATACACGGTCTCTTTTGCATTTTAGGTAGAAGTGTAGAGAAATATATTTAGCAAAATAAACCTCTTAATCACCATGAATCCAAACTAGTGCTTGTCTCCAGTTTCTAGTTTGTATGCAGTGCCTCAAGGCATGGTAACATCCGCCTAGGCATTAGTGGCATGATCTGCTTAACCTAAATTTAAGGAATTGTTTTAGGTTTTTGGGAATTAATTTGTCATGATAGTGTCATCTGCACAGGAATGTAAGTTAGATCATGTATGACCTTCCGGAGCAGATGGGCCTCACATGTATGTGCTATCATGGAAAAGGTGCAGGGCCAGAAGTCAGGAGCCCCTGTTTCTAGGCTTGACTTCACCTCTGACAAATTGAATGAGGCAATGAAAAGTGACAGTTTCCTCAACTGTAAGAAGAGTGCACTGGATTAACATTTTGTGTCCCTAGTACTAAAACCCAAATCTCTAAATTTCCAGGCTCATTCTCTCCCTATTGTTTTACCCTACCATTTTTGAGTGCTTCTGCACAAGTCAGCTCTGGGCAAACTACATGCCAGGGAGTATTGCCTGCAGAGAGCCATGCACATATTCAATAAATGTTGCTTGAAATGCTTCATGATTAATTAGCCATCTACAGAAAGCCTGTGATCAATGTGGATGACTGAACCTTAATAGTAAAATAGTTAAAATTTATTGAGTACCTCTAATGTGACAGGCACTCTATTTGCAGTTTACATATGATATCTTATTTAAGCAACCATCTGGGAAACACATCTAAATCCTCCTGGAGAGTTTTGACATTGTGGTATTACTGGCCATTCTTCTCAGGAAGTCTTTTCTGCTGGCCTTGTTTGGAGCCTCCCTTATGATGTAACTTGAAGAAACTCAATAAATGCAAATAGGTTTGCATTGGAAGAAAACAGGACTAACTATCCACCCACACCTCAAGCTAATGCACTGAATGTACAAATTGTATCTTGAAAAGCTATAGGCAAGATCATGTTCGTGGGAGAATCTCCTTCCTCATCATCCATGGTTCCTCCCCTTATCTGAATATTTAAATGAGCATGAAGTAGTTTTTCTTTTCTTTCTTTTTGTAATTCTGCTATGCAAATACCTCAGTAATGCATCTTGTCCTCCCTGTCCCTGGCATAATTGTCTTAGTTCAGACATTAATTATCTCTCTTGTGGAATGTTGTAATAGCCTCCTCAGTGGTCTTTCTTTTTATCCTTTTCTAATATTTTCTTTTTTCTTGCTGCCAGAGTGAATTTCCTAACACTCAAGCTGATTGTGTTTAAAATTCCTCAACAGGTCCTCTTGACATCCTACATGGAGCATTGCCTCTTTGCCACCCAGTTCCCACACAGAGGGAGCTGCTCCATTCTGTAGGCATGTGTGCACTTTGATATACATGTCTGTTAGCAAATGTATTTTATGCATGTTGCTTCTATTGGTGTGTGAGTTTTGCATAATAAAACATCTTTGAATCATATCAGTGAGGCCACATTGTTAAGGATTGCTGAAGGAATAAAGAATTTGGGGAGCCTGAGCTATTTCCTGGTTTCAGGAGAGGAAACATAAAGACTCCTTTTTCTTTCTGTGACAGCCATCTTGGCCAACAACAAAAGGCTAGATAGAATTTTTATTTCCAACATTTCATTTCTTCTGCCCTGATAATATTTCTCTGTGAAGAAGGACCAATCCTATATTGTTAAATAAGTTTTGTAGCTTGGTCTTACCCAGAATTCTATTAGGTTGTTGTAAAAGTAATTGCAGTAATGGAATTCTGGGTAATGGCATTACTTTTAATGGCAAAAACTGCAATTACTTTTGCACCAACCTAATGGCATCTCAAAGCATTGTGCCTTTGTCAACGTGTAAGCCAGTGCATACCTTTCTCTAGCTGCTATATTGAGAGCAGGATATAACTAACCAGGTTGATAAAAACAGATTTAAAATTTCAAAGCATAGAGAGTAGAGTCAAGAAAATCTAGTTTCTCATGATGATTCCATTATCTACTACTTGTGTGAGTTTGAGTGAACATCTTAGCCAGTGTAACCTTAATTTTCTTTTGTATACAATGGGGATAATTCCCAGGTTATAGAGCTGTTCTGAGCATTCAGTATTATGACATGTAAAGCACCTCATGTAGTGCCTGGCATTAAGTACTCTCATAATAGTAGCTATTACCATCATTATTATCATTATTAGTAGCATTTAATGCCCTGCTGCAATGAAGAGCATCATAGTTCATTAAAATTGTTTTTCTAATCCATTTTCTTATTTAATTCTCATAAACCCCAACCCTATAATTATAATCTATGAAAAGGGCTTGATTTATTGTCTTAGAATTTCTGATAGGCAACTTACTTGGCTAGGTGACAGCAGGCTAGGGCTCAGAGATAACTGTTTCAGTACTACTTCTCAAAGGTCTGATCTTTCTGATAGGAAGAACTAAAGTCTTAGGACCAAGGTTACCCTGAGATTCACTGCTAACCCCCTACTCCGGAAAGAATGTTTCCAAGGCTGATCCTAAGGTGGTACAAGAAGGCTGCAGTAAGTAAGGTAGAGAAAACATTCTTAGAATGACCCAAGAGAAGAGAAGTGGAGGAGTGGGAAGAGAAGGAACCTCCTGGGAGGTCCTGCAGAACCTTCTCAGATCTGCAAAATAATGGCTTAGCCTGAAAACATCAAAAGATGCACTTGATTCCTTTTTCTCTGTCACCCTCTATTCATCCTTCAGCAAACTCTATCAGATTTACCTTCAAATTATTTCCTAAATCTGATCATCTTTTTCTATTTTCACCACTATTATCTTGGATGGAACCACCACCATTTCTCTCTTGATCTATTGCAACAGTCTTTAAATTGGTCTCCTTATTTCTACTCTTGACTCTCCTGCTCCTCCTCTACAGAGCTGACAGAGTGAGCTATTAAAATGTAAATCAAATCAAATCACTCCACTGCTCAAAAATGTACTAAGGTTTCTGTCACACTCAGAGTGAAATCCAGAGTCCTTGCAATGACACTGGAAGTCTTCCATGATCTACCTACAACCTACCCCTTCAGTTGCTTTCCTTCTTTTTCTTACCCACTTCAGCCACTCTGGCTTTCTTGTTCAAGGATTTTGTATATTATGAAACTATTGAAATTTCCCTTTTCAAATTGGTTTCTAATAAGTTTAGAGCTAAATTTATGGTCTATCTCTAGTAAGCTTATAATAATGTATATTTTTAAAAATTACCATTATTACTTCTGGCTCAGCTTTCCTTTTCTGCTGTTACTTTCTCTCTCCTACTTTTCTTAATTAAAAACTAAAATGTAAACTTTATTGTCTTTTTATTGTAAAATCAATATGCATGTTTATGACCATAAAATCAGAAAATATAGACAATTGGAAAGTAGAACAATACTCTCATCAAATCCCCCACCCCGCACTAAATCTTCCAGCTATTGTAAAGTTTAAACATCTTAACATGAGTTGAAAAAATCCTGGTTTCTGCTTATCTCTTGCTTAATCTCTTAACACTCCCTGTTCGCATGATTACCTTCTGTTCATTCTTCATGTCCTCAGTGGAAACATTAGGAGGTCTTCTCAGATATTTTCATCTATGAGCCCTCTAACCTCATACTGCAAGGTGAGTCCTCTAGTGCAAAGTGATGTTGTTGCCCATATTGAAGAGCAGGGACAGTGTCTTTCTTATTCTTTACTATATCCACATAATTAGTTTAGTATCTGGCCCAGAGAAACTGCTTAATAAATGTTGATGAGTGAGTGAATAAATGAATGGATGAGACTTCTTGCTGGGGGAGGGTTTTTGAAAGTCTCTGTTCAAGGTTTATGTTCTATCATAAATGTAGTATGAGAGGTGTGCAGGTAGTAGGTCTAAAATATAAAAAACTCTGGGCCAGGCCTGGTGGCTCATGCCTGTAATCCCAGCACTTTGGGAAGCTGAGGCGGGCAGATCACCTGAGGTCAGGAGTTTGAGACCAACCTGGCCAACATGGCAAAAAGCTGTCTCTACTACAAATACAAAAATTAGCTGGGTGTGGTGGTGCGTGCCTGTAGTCCTAACTTCTCGGGAGGCTGAGGCAGGAGAATTGCTTGAACCTGGGAGGTGGAGGATGCAGTGAACTGAGACTGCACCACTGTACTCCAGCCTGGGTAATGGTGCGAGACTGTCTCATATCTATCTATCTATCTATCTATCTATCTATCTATCTATCTATCTATATCACACCAAATAGGTGCTCTTTAAGGGGTAATATTATGGAAATCCTTTGTCTTGGAGTATACCCAGTAAGACTTAAGACTGTCAAAGCCCTTCTTTCAGTAGCGGATCTCTTCAGTCATCTTCCCTTTAGTGCTACTCATGGGAAATATTGAGTTTGAGTTCTTGAACATAGTAGAATCAAACAAAAAGTTAGAGAACCCAGAATGTAACCTTTTTCATTGTTCTAATTTTATTGATTCACAGTGTTCATTTCATTGGTTTATACAATCAATGGTGTTTTCTCTGTGTCCATAGTTGGGGAGCAAGTACTTTGAGCTTGCAGTAGATTTGTAGATATCTTTTCAAGCTCAAGTCTCTCATCAGGATGGTGGAGATGTGCTGAAAATAATCTATTATCTGAATTAATGAAATTGCTTTTATTTGGCTCTGCCATCTTTATAAAGTAGTTAAATCTTTGCTCTAGGCAGAAGTGATGGCAAGACCACTATCTGCAGAGACACAGCAATGTGCAGGGATGAGAAATGCAGAGAGTTCCAGGAAATAGTTCATTCTAGACTTCCTAATATTTTGTAAAATGTTCCTACTCATCTCTTTATATGTGAATGGTTTTTATAAAAGTGAATAAGAAAGTAGATCACATTTCATCTAATAATATATAAGGTGTTGGATTTAGAAGCCATAATGATGAAAATGACTGTCATTGTCTCTTCAGTTGGATTTGCTATGGCTACTACATACATAAATGAGCCTATCCAAGAGGTAGAGATTTGCTTTCTTTTTTTTTCTTTTTCTTTCTTTCTTCTTTCTTTCTTTCTTCTTTCTTTCTTTCTTTCTTTCTTTCTTTCTTTCTTTCTTTCTTTCTTTCTTTCTTTCTTTCTTTCTTTCTTTCTTTCTTTCTTTCCTTTCTTTCTCTCTTTCTCTTTCTTTCTTTCTTTCTTTTTACCAAAAATAGCTATCATGTATTGAGTGCTTATATTCATATAATCTTGAGACTATAGGACAACTCAATAGTTGGATGTGTTTGCTCCCACTTTACTGAGGAGTAATTAAGATGCAGCCATGTTGAATAACCCAAATCATAAAACTGGTGTTCCAGCTGAATTTCTTTGACTCCGAAGTTCCTGCTCCTACCACAGGAAGGCCTTAGGTAGAATGGTGGAAATGTCAATGTAGAATCTAAAGTGTTTTAAAATGTTTTAAAATAGCAGTAAGATATTTTTTCTCTAATATGCAAATTTACATTATAAATGTATGCGTGAGGCTATAATGAAGATAGAAAGTTTGCTTGGAGGTGAGGGAAGGTGCTCCAGTGAGAGGATAAGATGGGATAAAATTGTGAAAATTTTATTGACTCTTAAAGCTGAAAAAGCTTGTAAGAAGAATAAAGATAGAAGTTGAAAGGAATGAAATGAGGGTATACTGAAGATTCCTTGAGTCCCATCGTTGATTAAGAAAATAAGAGAAGACATGGCCGGGCGCGATGGCTCAAGCCTGTAATCCCAGCACTTTGGGAGGCTGAGACGGGTGGATCACGAGGTCAGGAGATCGAGACTATCCTGGCTAACACGGTGAAACCCCATCTCTACTAAAAAATACAAAAAACTAGCCGGGCGAGGTGGCGGGCGCCTGTAGTCCCAGCTACTCGGGAGGCTGAGGCAGGAGAATGGTGCAAACCCGGGCGGTGGAGCTTGCAGTGAGCTGAGATCCGGCCACTGCACTCCAGCCTGGGCTAGAGCGAGACTCCGTCTCAAAAAAAAAAAAAAAAAAGAAAAGAAAATAAGAGAAGACAGTAAACAAAACAGAACATATTATAGGGGGCAGATCCTAAAACCAAGCTTGGAAACTGACCCTGGTGGAGCAGTCAAGGGAACAAGGAAACAAGACAGAGAGGCAACAAAATACACAGGTTGTTTTGATTGGTAGAGTGTAGCTCAAGTCAGAGAACATATGCCAATCAAGATTCTTAAGGAGATATGAAGGATGATACTTATAAAGTGGTTATAGATTCTGCTCCATAAAGCATTTTTCTTCAAAGACCCTAGCAGAGAAATGGCAATAAATAATGAAGCTTGATCTAGGACTAGTTAGCGGAAGTCAGGTGCTATTGACATGTTTTTCAACCTACTGGCAGTGACAACATTTAATCTCCAGGAAGCCTTGCTGGCCAAATAGCAGACTCCAAGACAAATTGGCTACAGTCCCTGTCCTTTTCTCAAAAAGATCACGTTGAGAAGGGAGATAGGGAGGGTAGGGAAAGAGACAGATGTGTAAGCAGATAAATTACAGATAGTACAGTGAATTATATATAACACATACATATACATAGGAGGCACTTTGGAAGTAAAATAGGAGTCTTGACTAACTTTGAATAGAAACACACCAAACCCATATACGAAACTGTGTTTTGGTATAACAAGTAATGTGCTATGTAACATTAGCAGGGAATAATTAATTCTTTTGATGGCTTTAAGGAAAACTGCATTGAAGATGGAATATTTGAGAGACCTTGAAGGATGAACTTTGTTTAAAGCAGAGAATAGTATTATTAAATACCAGGAACAAGAATGAGAATTCTGTACCTTTGTTCTTTTGCAGAAAAGTTCTAGGAATAGAACTGTAATCTGTCCAACCAGGAAGAAGCACTCAAACTGTACACTCAACCATCTCCTTCAGTTATCATAAAAATGATCTGATGTAAGCAATTGCACAGCTCCTGTGACACTTAAGTTTTTAGCGATGAGTTTCTTGGTTGTAGAAGTGCATTTTGTTGTGAATATCTATGTCTACAGACAAAGCATAGAGGTAAACTCTTGGAGCTCTAACTTTTGCAGTGATTGTTGGAGAGAATTCTGTATGTCTCTGGTAGATGAGAGGGTCAAATGTGGTGTGTGTAAATGTGTGTGTCTGCATAGGGAGAGGTATAGGAGGTAGACATGGAGCAATTCCAGGATCCTGGGAAGAGGCTGTGACCCCTTCTACTTGCCTTTGGACTTCTTTTGTCAGTTTCTGTTCAGATCTCTGTAGGAAGACTGTGCTGTCCTGGCTTTCAGCAGATGGCCTTTGCAGGGATCTGGCCTTTGCCAGATCCACCTCACTGAGAAAAGAGAACATTGTATGGGAAGATATTCTGGGAGATATATATATATATATATATATATATATGTATATATATGTATTAATATATAATTATATATAACACATATTAATATATAATTAATATATTGTATAATAACACACTATAACATTATATATTATATAATATAATTGACATATAATTATATATTATATATGGTACTTATATATTATGTATTATATAGTTATATAATACAATGTATATAATATATACATTATTATATATACTATAATTATATATAATTAATATATTAAATTATATATAAAATTAAATGTATATATGCACACACACACAAATGAGACAGTTGCTTCCAGAGATAAATCTTTGACCTTCAAATTATCTTCTGTGATCTAAGAGATAGATCTAAGAGATAATACAGAACATTTCTAGGTAGTATACCATTTTTAACAGTTGCCCTATGGTGAAAAAGCCAGGCACAGTAAGTACCTGAAACTATAGAAATGTCAGCATGTGGTATGCTGATATATTAATTCCAATAGTAGTGATTCAGAAACACATATTACATATATGCCATATGGGCCTTAAAGATTTTTGAAAGCTAAAAGTCATGAAAACAACTCTTTAATCTAAAAGTTAAGTATATATTACTAAAATTTTTTATGGACTAAATTTTAGGCATTTAATTTTTAACTTACAGATTCTTACTAAAGAGACACTTATAACTTAAAAAAGTCAATTCTTATTAGTTACCTACTCTTCAAAAAAACACTATATTACATACCATAAAGGAATGAAAAGGATGTCTGGAATTTGTCAGGTTCTTAACTTGCTCTTTCTAGCTTCTATTTTTACCACCCATTGAGTGGTGATTCCTCATTACAGGATAGTAATTGAAGGAAATAATAGGTAAATCTCAAATCAGTTCACTCTTTGCCTTTTCCAAGTGAAATGGCTTATGGGGAAAAGCAGAGCTGGCAGGAGAGAGTAAAGCAATGATTGTAAAGAAGGTGTCTTAGAATTGAGAAAACAATACACACAGTATTTGTTTGTTGTTTGTTTGTTTTGGCATGCCCTTTAAACCTGGTGTGGTGCTAGAGTGATACGGCATAATTTAGTCTAAAAGTGCTGGGCTAGTAACCCAGAAACCGGGCCTCTAGCTGTGGCTCTGAGACTAATTGGTTGTATCTTAGTTTCCTAATTTGTAAATGAGAGACTGATTAGTTTATCCTTAAATGTGATGTTATGAAGATTATCTAGATTTTTACAGATTTCCAAAGAAGACTTTACTCTACTGAGAACCACATATCTGTATACAATCCTCGGTTTCTTCCCATATATTCCTGGCATATGTGTTCAATTAATGAAGGAGTAAAATAATATGAAAGGCTTTTAGAAGCTGCCTCTATTGTGCTCTGAGAGCCTGGCATATCTATCTTGTGGATCTGGACAGTTGTGGAATACCCTGTGCTTGAGTGCCTCTGTCCCTCTCTTCAGGCTTAATCACGATCTGTTTTTTTCCTGACACCATCAAGTTCTCTTTCTAAAAGAGGCTGTGTCTGTTTTCCTTGCATATGTGTTGGATTTTAAAAAGGTTCTGCCATGAGACTTGCCTTGTCATATGATTTATATATAAATCACCTTTTCCTATATTTTGAACACCTTCTTATCCTTTTCACCATCTTCTTTCTGTCCTGCATTATTCATTGACCCAGTTCTATGACATACTTTTGTCCATCTTGATAGTTTCAGCACTTAGCTTGTAGTTTGCCTTTCTTCTTTAACACCTACAAACATACATAAAAATTTTGACTTGATTTTTAGATACTTGATTTTTTTTCTTAACATCCCCATGTCTTCACCTTCACTTTGCCAATATATAGTTATTCCTGTGGAATCTCATCCTTATCTAGAATGGTTTGTCTTCTATATCTTAAGATGTAATAATAATAATACCGCCACCACCACCACCACCATTATCATCATCAGTAGTAGTATTTTCAGTGCTTTTTTCCTCATCCATTTTTATAAGTTGAACCATTAACATTCTCTCACACCAAATAAACTGGTATTCTAGTTTTGTTTTTAAAACTCTCTTCTCCCTAGCACTATTTACCTTTGAATTCTTTTGAATTCCTGTCTCCTCTGGGTCCCGTGATTAAACTCTGACATTTTGAGAGTGCAATAATCTTGCATCTTCTTGATTTTGCAGTGGATTTGGTGTGCCAGTCCTGGCGTCTAATGAAGCCTGATTGTCCGAGTTCCCAGCTCTTGTCTTGCCAGTCGTAGGAGGTCATAAAAGCATACTAATTGAGTCCTATAGAAATATATGCAATCTGTCCTTAGCTAGACCTTTCCTGTTCTCTGTGACTTTACATCACATTTGGATGCAGCAGTTCCAATTCATTTCCCTACTCCTTCTGTCCTCTGCCTTGTTCTTACTTCTTTTACACTTAACAGATAAGCTTTCCTGATTTACTGAGAACATCTGTGGCAATAATCCTGTCAACTTCTTTCTCTTCAATTCAGAGTATCTCTTGTACTTCCACCCATTATCCTCTTCACTGCTATCCCTTTTTTCCATGATTAATTCCAGCAGCTTGTGATTGATCTTATGGCCACCTGATTCCTTCAGGGATCTGTTTGTTTCTTGTGAGTTTAAGTTCCCAGACCTACCACTTGTTTGCTGTGTGATTTTTGAGTAGGTCTTTGAACTTTGAGGCTCTGTTTTCTCATCTGTAAAACAGGAAAATATTATCATCTCATTTGATTTTTGAAGGATCAAATGAGATAGTGGATTCTCATGTATCTTTCTGACTGCTTATTTGTGGTGACAGGTCTTAGCAGTTTGAAGCAGAATTGTATTTTTCGTCCCAAATCATTAACCTTTGCCCTACCTGGGACCAGAATCACCCCAAGCATCATATTCTAACTACAAAAGATGTAAACATATTTATGACTAAAACAATCAGGGTAGAACAGAAGATTGCTGCCATCCCAGGGGGATTTTTCCCCTAGACAACTGTGGAACCTCACTTGTTAAGAAAGATGAGAGCAGCAAATTTTGAAAATAAAAGTAACTGGCAACTTGAGTATTAACATGACTTTTAAGAGCTCATCTGTTTAACCTACAAAATAATGGGGTTTGACAGGATGATCTCTTTTGCAGCTTCAGGAATCTGTGATTTTCTGGCCCTGAGTCTGAGCTCTTCTTATAGTATGAAATTCATAGACTGAACTCCCATATCTCCTGAACTATAAGGGAGCAGGTCAGGGCTGGTACTATTTCATCAGACAAAGAAGAATTTCTTGTTGCAAATGATTGTAGTATTAGTTTTGAGAGAAAACTCAATGATCTGTTCAGTGTACAAGGAGCAGTATTGAGTGTTTCCTAGCAGATAGATAGCTGGCAGGCTTAAAATGAGTATTGATGTGTTTACGTGGAGATAAGGATACACGTTAGCTTTTCGCAGAATTCCGTTTTCAATTACTCTTGAACTAGTTTGAAAATTCATCGTCTTCATGCCAAATATCTTTTAGTGTGTCACGTATGCTGAGTAGCAGACCCTGACATCTCAACAGGGCTCACATAAGTATACTCAGGCAAAAATTAAATTAAAACGGGGTAATGCAGGTCTCTGGTACTGCTCTGGTAGTCAGAATCAATAATTTTTGCCCATTACATGATACACCTATATTTCTGTCTTTCCACCCTTTCTCTTTTCTCTTCACTTTTTCACTCCTTTCCGCCTACTTTTCTCTCTTCTTTCTGCCTTTTTTTTTTCTTTCACATGGAATGCATTGCCTTTTTTGAAAAGAATGAGTAATGCCCGTGTACAGTTTTCTCTAGGATTAGCTGCTTTTGCTTGTTAAAAACAGAGAATATCACGGAGACCTAGGAGAGAGGATGGTTGGGGGAGGACATTCAGGCCACTTCTGTAAGTTTAGGCCACATCATACTCTTCGTAGATGACCTTTCTAGGTGAGAAAATTCCATCACCTTTTCTTGTCTCTTTTCTGATATTGACCAACGTTTACTGTCACAAATGCTGCCGTATTGAACCTGCTGCTAAATTGTCTTCAATGCTGGCAGCAGTGAATGTGTTGACAAGTAAGGGGGAAAAATAAAGCAAAAGGAGCTACTTTGAGGCATGGACCCAAAAAGGTTCAGTGTTCATAAATATGATGCTTTGTAGGATAGCTGTACGTGTATGCAGGCTAGGATCAAATTGATCCTCTCAAAATATAATAAGCCTATAATTCACAGCTACTCCACATCCTGTGCTGGTACCATATGTGGCCACAGCTGCGAGGTCCTCAGCATAGTTATTTAAAATCAAAGAGTTTATCTAAAGATAGACAATTTATTTAATAACGTTAGTAAAATTTGGGGAGGCATATTTTTACCAGTTGAAATTATACTTATTTCGTAGAATTTTATGGACTGTCAGATTGGAATGGGACCTCACTCCTCTATCAGATGCTTGATTATCCATTAGGATATCCAAGTGACCATCTACCCTCTATCTAGATATCTCTGGGGGATGGAGTGTACTTGTGAAGTCTCTTTCATTTGTAAAGCACTCAAATTACTAAAAAGTTTGGTCTTGTATGAGATTTGGGCATAATCTAAGTATCTATCTCTTCAGGTCTTCTTCATTCAGGATTTATAGTTTGCTTAAAATAAACCACCTCCCTCCACCCCAATAAAACAAAGCAAAAGAAAGTCAGCCTGAACATAATTTACAAATCTAAATAGATCAATGAGAAACTAATAAATTTATTTAATTGTTTAGGTTTTTGTAAAAGGGTGATTTGTTTAAGCAGGAACCCATACAAAAAAAAAGTGTACCTAATTACATTTTTTTTCCTTTGCGAAGTCCAATCTTTTATTGACTGAACTATTGATGAGCTCAGCTGTTAATCTTTTTCTCATAAGGGTTAGGGTCAACCCTTAGATTTTTATTTTGTCAAAAACATGATCTTAAATATGTATTAACTTACTTTCATTTTATAAAAGCATTTTTTTTTCTACAAAATTGCCTGGAAACACAGTGCAAAAGTAAAACATTCTATTAGCTAAACACTGAAAGTATTAGCTGAACCAAAAATGGAATCTATTAAGAATACCATATTTTAATACTATAAAATTATTCGTTTCTGTTTGTTTTTGATATGAAAAACAAGCAAGTGGGCGGAAAGAAAGAGACATTCAAATAGATTGTGGAGGATTATGGTTAAAGCTGTGGGCATGCAGAGTTGTGGTATGTTGAAATATACGACTTCTGACCCCTGGTTTTTCCACACACAAAAAATGGATTGATAGTAATGTCTAATATAGAGAATTGTTGAAGGGGTTAGAAACCATACATACAACTATTTGATAATCAATAAAGAACACTCATTTTTATGACTCATATACCTAATCGCCAGGTTCATAATGAATCTATAATTGAGAAGGATCTGAAGAAAGCTCCCAGAGTTAATGTCTAAACTGTTGCTTCATAAGTTTGGGAGAAAGCTATAGTAGAAAGATCAAGGAATCTGGAGTCTGAAAGGCTTGGTTTTGAATTCTGGGTATGCCTCTTACCAGAAGCGTGACTCTGGGCAAATTATTTATCTCTGTGCACTTACATTTTCTTATTGTGAGTATCACATAAATAAGGTGTGTGGCAATGAGCCGTGCTTAATAAGAACTAATTTTATTTTTTTCCAGTAAGACCAATCTATTGAAGACACTCCTGCAGAGTTGAGAGTGGTTATAACCAGGGAGTCATTTTCCAGTTACTTTCAGAGACCCTGGATTCCAGATTGCAAGGCAAGTTGTGAAGCTTTGGCATTGTAATATGCTAACAAGGCCCCTGTTGCTTTTCAAATGCATATTGTTATTGTTTCATGTGGAAGAAATAAGGCATTTCTTCCTAGTTTTCATAATTTTCTTATATCCTGAGATAAAGACACCTTCCAATAACTTTTTATAACATGTGATTGTTATAAACTTAATATATTCACTCTAATCTATGGTTTTGCCAAATAGTATTTATCCAAAACTCCTATGTTTTTTTTTTACATCTTCCCTTTTTCTTACGGAGTTGTGGAAATTCCTAAAATATAGAAATAGGGACCTGGGATCTAAATCTGGGTATGGCTATTAGCTCTCCTACTTAACAAGCTGTACAAATTCGGGCAAGTCACATATCTAATTTTAGCCTCAGTTTTTAAATGTATAAAGTGGGAACAATACTAATAGGCTGATTTCTTCACAGAATTGTTTTAGATCCAAATGAGATGTTAAAGTTGCTGGAAACTGGTCTGTGCTACATTCATGTGAAGTTTATCATCTTTTTAAAAAAATTTTACTTTAAGTTCTAGGATGCATGTGCACAATGTGCAGGTTTGTTTCATATGTATACATGTGCCATATTGGTGTTCTGCACCCATTAACTTGTCATTTACATTAGGTATATCTCCTAATGCTATCCCTCCCCCCTCTCCCTCACCCCACGACAGGCCCCAGTGTGTGATGCTCCCCTCCCTGTGTCCAAGTGTTCTCATTGTTCAGTTCCCACCTATGAGTGAGAACATGTGGTGTTTAGTTTTCTGTCCTTGTGGTAGCTTGCTCAGAATGATGGTTTCCAGCTTCATCCATGTCCCTATAAAGGCCATGAACTCATTGTTTTTTATGGCTGCATAGTATTCCATGGTGTATATATGCCACATTTTCTTAATCCAGTCTATCATTGATGGACATTTGTGACGGTGAAGTTTATCGTCTTACCAAACCTGACTGAGCCAGGGGTAACAACACCATTGGCATCTCCTGTTAGATTGGGATAGCCTGAAGCACTGTGCTTTTCAGTACCAGAATGTCCTTCAGCTGTCAATAGCTGGGGATCATCTTGCTGAAGCTACTACTATGTAGATCTCCCTCTGGGCTACATGGCTTCCCAGGGAGACTGGTCCACACTGTGGATCACACTTCTAACCGTGGCCAGCCATAAGGGAGTCTAGACAACGTAAGCGACTCTGATGAAAACAGCACTGCTACCAGATACTCATGGACATAAAGATGGCAACAGTAGACACTGGAGATTACTAACTAGTGAAGGGAGAGAGAGACACGATTGATTAAAGATGGCAACAGTAGACACTGGAGATTACTAACTAGTGAAGGGAGAGAGAGACATGACTGAAAAACTACGTACTAAGCTCATTACCTGGTGATGAGATCATTCGTGCCCCAAATCTTAGCATCACATAATCAACCCATGTAACAAACCTGCAACTGAATCTGAAATGAAAGTTGAAATTATTTAACAAACAAACAAAGCAAAACACTGCCACCAGAAAAAGATCTCAAAGTGTATGTTTTTCTTCAGGATCCTCATCATAGACGATAGCTAATTCATTTATAATATCTAATAATTATAATAACAGCATGGATGTTACAGTGTGCTTTTATATACCACATTGTTTGCTCTGATCTTCATGTAAAACCCCACGAGGTCCATAAGTCAAGTATTATCTTTATCCCTATTTTATAGATGCTTCAAATTAGACAAGTAAGTTTCTCAATATCACCTATCTAGTTAAAGATAAAGGTGGGGCTTAAACTGATTCCCAACTTATTTTTCTCCTCCACACTAACTTCTTAAAGTGTTATTGGTAATTAAAGAAAACATTTGGAAAAATGAAGCTGCAGTGGGTTCAGATAATTTGAAAGCTAACCTGAGACCACTTTTGTTCAGCTGTGTGCTAACTTCTTACGGTGTTATCGGTAATGAACCCAAGCATTGGGATAAGGAAGCTGCAGTGGGTCAGATAATTTGAAAGTTAACCTGAGACCACTTTTGTTCAGCTATGCACACAGATAAGCAGCCAGTGACCCATGGAAAACTAGTTCTTTTTCATTGAGGTGGTCAACAGGATCTCACTCCTTTTAAAATGTTCTTTAGATTTTGAATGATTAGAGAAAAGAGAACATAAAAGGCTAAGAGGAAAAAAATAAGCAAGTTCAAAAACCAATAAAGTGCTAAGAAGTTGTGAATTCAAAAATGTAAAGACATATCTGTTCATGTTTATGCATGGTCTCCTGAATGAGTTGATTTAAGAGAATCCGCTATGCTTGAAACTATCTTCAGGTGTGAGATGTTGACTTTTAACATCTGTGCAGAGACACATGTGTCAACCTTTTTCCAAAGCACTGGTTGTTTATAAACAGCAACAGGAAATTGCTTGCCTTCCTGTAAACTGACACAGGTTTGGGTGAGGATACAGTAAAATCTCCTTAGCATGGCAAACCTCAGGGCCCTAACATGCCTTTCCAGCCTCTTCTCCAAAGTGGCATCCACTATGAAGCCAACCATACAAGACGCCTACCAGTCCCTGGAGGAGTTAATTGAGGTGGTGGGTTGATTTTCCCACCCCCATCGTCACCTTTTAATGTTAGGATATTAATTGTTGTTACTGTTATTACTATTGAGATGTCAGGTTAAAGCATTTTATCAACCTTCCCCAAAGGCTAGATCTTTTTAAAAATATGACACTGAGAGGAAAATTTCCTTTATTCCTTTTTCTGTTCACCTGAGATCACAATTTTTTTCCTGCTACATGGACATGGCATATCCACTCACTTGTTGGAATAATTCGAGACACTTCTGCTTAGAGTAGTATATTTCTGATTTTATTAGCTAAATATTATTCTTTCCCCATCTCTAAATCCTTTTTACTTTCAGGAAAAGATTTTCCTTCCTTCCTTCCTTCCTTCCTTCCTTCCTTCCTTCCTTCCTTCCTTCCTTCCTTCCTTCCTTCCTTCC